>NC_032019.1:31374329-31376940 GCF_001865875.1 Lupinus angustifolius | reverse complement strand
CAAGCGAGATTTGGCTCGCCCGGGCGAGATTTTGTCTCGCCCGAGCGAGATTCGGCTCGCCCGAGAGAAAAAAAAATATTTTTTTTTAAAAATTATTTTTGGGACTTCAGTATCTTTGTGCATTGGTTTAATTGTTGTTTGGTTGTCCATTAAGGTCGTCTGTTATTTTAAGTGAGCCAAATGAAGTGAAATGTCGCCAAAGTGACCTCTTTCATGGATATAACTCATGAGGAATAATGGATGGAAGTGTGTATGGTCATTCATGCGGGTATTAGCTGGCCCAAAGGAAAGTTAATATTTGGCCGAATACCATATACACCTGTGATGATAAACATGTCATAATTCTAAAGTTTTATACGTGTGACTGATGAATCAATCCAAAGAGGGATTCGTCAGTTGACATGTCTTATTATGAATGTTTGATCATTACAACAAGAGTATCACTTGCAGTTGATATCACTGTCCAAAGACTTGATATTGATGGTGCACTAGGTATCTTGATTTGGACATACCATTGTTTTGAGCACAATGATAATTTTGGGTTGTGAGCATATTTTAATATTTTGTCTTTTGTTTCAATCAGCTACATCAATTGCTTCTATATCTGCAAATTTGAATTCGGTTCCGGTCCTTAATGGTGAAAATTTTAAGGATTGGAAAGAGAACATGGAAATTGTTCTTGGCTGCATGGATCTGGACTATGCATTAAGGGTAGAGCAACCCCCTTCTCCTTTGGAATCCAGTGCCTCTGAAGAGAGGAAGGATTATGAGAAGTGGGATCGCTCTAATCGCATGAGTCTGATGATCATTAAGCGTGGCATTCCAGAAGTCTTTAGGGGTACTATCTCGGATGAGATAAATAGTGCCAAAGATTTCCTTGCTGAGATTGAAAAGCGCTTTGCAAAGAGCGATAAGGCGGAAACAAGTACTCTGTTACAGAACTTGATTTCCATGAGGTATCAAGGCAAGGGAAACATAAGGGAATACATTATGGGAATGTCCAATATCGTTTCAAAACTTAAGGCCCTTAAGCTTGACATGTCGGAAGACTTGCTCATTCATTTGGTCTTACTGTCTCTTCCTGCACAATTCAGTCAGTTTAAGATTTCTTATAACTGTCAAAGGGAGAAATGGACTCTTAATGAGCTCATTTCATTTTGTGTGCAAGAAGAGGAAAGATTGAAGCGAGAGAGGACTGAAAGTGCCCATTATGTTACTACCTCTAAAGACAAGGGCAAAAGGAAAATCACTTCAGAGCCCAAGAATGAAGCTGCTAAGGGTTCAGTGCAAAAGAAACAGAAGCAGGATGATGTCTGTTTCTTTTGCAAAGCAACTGGACATCAAAAGAAGAAATGTGTAAAGTATCACGCCTGGCGTGCTAAGAAAGGTACATTTCTTGCTTTGGTTTGTTCTGAGGTCAATTTAACTTCAGTACCTGGAAACACCTGGTGGTTAGACTCCGGTTCAACTTCTAACATCAGTGTTTCAATGCAGGGTTGCCTGAGCTACCGAAAGCCTAATCATGTTGAAAGATACATATATGTTGGCGATGGGAAATCGGTAGAAGTGGAAGCTATAGGGCATTTTAGGTTGTTATTATGTACTGGTTTCTATTTGGATTTGAAAGACACTTTTGTTGTACCGTCTTTTAGACGGAATTTGATTTCTGTTTCATATTTGGACAAATTTGGTTATTGTTGTTCATTTGGAAACAATTCGGTTCAATTGTCTTTAAATTCAAATGTTATTGGAACTGGTTCACTTATGTTGAATGACAACCTTTATATGCTGAATATCATAACTGATTATAGCGAAACCCTGAATGTGGAATCACGTGGTACTAAGCGTAAGATTGAAAATAATAATTCAGGTGCATTATGGCACAAGCGCCTAGGTCACATTTCTCAAAAGAGAATTGAGCGTCTTGTGTCAGATGGGATTTTGGATTCCATTGACTTCACAAACCTTAATGTTTGTGTTAAATGCATAAAAGGAAAACAAACCAAACAATCGAAATATGGTGCATATAGAGCTTCGGACGTCTTAGAATTGATACATACGGATATCTGTGGGCCATTCCCTACGGCTTCCTGGAATGGTCAACGATATTTCATATCATTCATAGACGATTATTCTCGTTATGCATACATTTTTCTAATTCATGAAAAGTCCCAATCGGTGGACGTGTTCAAAACTTTTAAGGCTGAGGTTGAAAATCAACTCGGCAAAAGGATTAAGTGCGTCAGATCTGACCGTGGTGGTGAATACTACGGTAGATATGACGGTTCAGGTGAACAACGTCCAGGGCCTTTTGCCAAATACCTAGAGGAATGTGGTATAGTCCCACAGTACACCATGCCAGGATCGCCTAGCATGAATGGTGTGTCTGAAAGACGAAACCGGACTCTTAAGGACATGGTAAGGAGTATGATTTGTCACTCTACCTTACCAGAGTCACTCTGGGGAGAGGCACTTAAGACAGCAGCTTATATTCTTAATAGGGTACCAACTAAGGCAACTGCTAAAACACCTTATGAGCATTGGACTGGGCGAAAGCCAAGTCTGAAGCATTTTCATGTGTGGGGATGTCCAACTGAGGCAAGGCCTTATA
>NC_032019.1:31351970-31374229 GCF_001865875.1 Lupinus angustifolius | reverse complement strand
AGCATGTTATGAGGCATCACTTCAGTCGTCATGGTTGAGAAATTTTGTCACTGGGCTGCGGATTGTGGAAAGGATTGAAAGACCACTAAAGTTATACTGTGACAATAAATCAGCCGTGTTGTTCTCCAACAACAATAGGAGTTCGGCAAAGTCGAAACACATCGACATTAAGTTCCTAGTTGTTAAAGAGAAGGTACAAAGTGGACAGCTTTCCATAGAACACTTAGGCACTAACTCCATGATTGCGGATCCTCTCACAAAAGCTATCACACCCAAGGTCTTTCATGAGCATGCTGCTCACATTGGTGTTCTACGGTGTGAGGATATTTTGGTTCAGTGGGAGTTAGATTGTGCACAACTTTTATCATGTTCTATGTGATTTCAGTATTTTGTATGAATACTTTGTATTCAAACTTCAGTTGATTAATCATTCAGTTTGGTATTCTGTCATTATACTTTGTACAATAAGGTTTTATGTTATAGTTAAGGATCTCACTAAAGTTAATCCCAATTAAAGTTAATAAATTTAAATATATATAATTCATTAAATAAATTTAATAATAGATGCATCAAAATCCATCCTTTATATCCAATTGATATATCTATTTTGATGAATATCTAATTCATCCAAAATATAAACATTCACAACTCATTTGTTTTTCAATTTCTTTCATTATTTCAATTCTTACTTTTTTATATGTGCTTCCCATTAACACTTTGATTTATTATATCAATGTTAGAACATATGAATGAAGTTATATTAAAAATCTGTTCTTAAATATATATATATATATATTTATTA
The DNA here is from genome assembly GCF_001865875.1 of Lupinus angustifolius. Lineage (NCBI taxonomy): Eukaryota > Viridiplantae > Streptophyta > Magnoliopsida > Fabales > Fabaceae > Lupinus > Lupinus angustifolius. The sequence continues at coordinate 31,373,427 of NC_032019.1, read as the reverse complement.
AAATATCACCCGTAGAAATGTTTGTAGCATGTTGCAAAAAAGTAATTCTTTAAAAAGTAAAAAATAAAAAGTGTTTCTTAGAAGAAAAAAAACATTTTTATTTAAAAAAGAACTTTAAAAGTGATTTTAGAAATGCTTTTGAAAAAAGATAATTGTATGCTTTTAGATCTATTAAAAAAATCTAATGAATATAATATTTATCCATTCAATCTATTAAAATAGATTCATGAATAAATAAAATTCACCCTTTAGATACGGATGAATTAGATAATTTAAAATATCATTTAATGAATTTATATAAATTGGTGAATAACTTTAATCAATTAATTAAGATCTAAATTCATCTACTTCATTTATTTGTCATTAATAATATAGATACTATATGGTAGAATATCTTTTTTGGCACTACCAAGAGTATTTCATCATCTTATGAGCACAAAATTAATCCTTTTGTGGTGTGTGACTACCCTTCTCAATAAGTGTCACTTTCAGGAATTGATCCCCTCACATCTTGGTCATTCTAGATATTTAACGGAGTCTTACACTATTATACCAACTCCTTATTGGTTGTACTGTGGAATATCTTGCACACATAAAATACGGGACCCCGTCTACTGTCTCACTTTTGTACCACTCCATGTAAAATTATAATTATTAAATATTTTTCTGGCTAATCATATTTTCTAGCACAAAGTTATAGGACAACAGATGTGATTCCATAAAATCCGCTGTGTACAGAAAAAACATAAAATACTCTAAAATGTTATGCGCACATACATTAACAGTTTTAATTACATTGAAAATTGAAAAGGCTTTACTTTTCATAAAAAACTCACATTTTCAATACCAAGGGCATTTTTTTAAAAGGAAAACACTAATAAGAATGTTTCTTTTCATTAGGGTGGTGATATACAGAGTGATTCGAAAATAAAATTGAAAATTGCTACAAAATAAACTGAAACCACAAAAATGAATATCGTTGTATGACGTTGGATTGTTTTTAAAAAAAATCATCAGTGTAGTTTGGTTTTGGGTTCCACCCATAGGAACCAGACCGAACTAATCCGTACAGAATTTATGGTGTTGGTGCCATAGTAGTTAAACTCGCGAGTTAACTCATAGGATCGGTAGATCTTACGAGTTTTCAAGAGTTAGCGAGTCACGTGCCTACTTTGAATGTGATGTCACCACTGCTATATCTGGACGAAGTCCAAAACTTTAAAGCAACATAAAAAATATACCATACCAGAAATTAATTTTCATGTGAAAGAAGTCCAAAAGTTTCTCTCATGTAAGTTTTCCTTCTCCATCTGCAACATACTTACTGTGTTCTTTGTGAAAATATTATAATTTATTTCTCTTATTTGAACAAAAACCATTAATGAAGATGAAGAAGTCAACGAAGATGATTATCTTGATATGCCCTTGAGTGATTTGATTTATTAGATATTAGGTTCTAATACTACTTGTTGGTATTTTTTGCTGCAAACACTTTAGTTGATTGTGTTGACATGTTAGTTTTGCAATTATATGAGACCCAATACTTTAAAATGAATATATTTTGATGTTGAAGTTTAAGTTTTATCAAGTGCTACTTGTTATTTATAGCAATAGAGAAAGCTGAAGTTTTTATTATTTTGTATATATGTATATATAAAAAAATCAATATTTGGTACGATCCGTGTTACGATCAACTATGGATGGTGCTACTATGGTGCTGTTGTTTTTTATTTTATCTGTTCTCTAGTGAATCCTAATATTTCAGTAGTTTATGTAAACTTGACAAAGTGTACTATTATTTTAGACATGTTTAAGAAATTTGAAGCATATTTAAAGTAGCGAGGAAGTTAGAATCTGTCTTATATGTTATTAATTTTGATACCAAAGATGAACAACTAGACAATAACAATAACAAATTCAGCATTTCTACATCACAAAGGCATTGGTCTAGTACTACAAGGCTCACTGGATCTCCAATTATCTTACTAGGCCAATGGTCAGAATTCAATTCCTATAAGCAACACTTCATCCACACACACCAAAAGGAATATTCCATTACGCATACGATGAAGAAATGCCCTTGGTTATACCAAAAAAACATTTAGCATTTCCACACATAATTCATGGGTAGATGATCAATAGTACTTACTAATGGTGTTTCCCGTCATGGAACTGAGCATTTTTTGAGGATTTGAAAGTCTCCAAAAATGCCTTAGCATTCTGCAACTCTTCCTTCTGCCTTGATTTGTCCCATTTGTGCTCAGCTGCCAATATTTGAATCACACGTGGTAATGCCCGCCGGGCTGCATCAGTGTCAAGGAAAGCGAGACGACTCCTCCTTGCAATGAAGTCGATAGCAGATTCACAGTACTCATGACGAGCACAGTAGGCCACCTCAGCCTCCAGAAAAGGGTAACCATGGGCAAGTCGCTTACCCAAATTTTCATTCTACATGCAAAATAAAGATTCAATCTAACTATACTGTAAACCACGAGACTGACTAAAGCTTGTATAAAATGCAAGACTGCACGCTAAGCCTGGTAGTCACTTTCATATTTTCTACATGCTCTTCACAAGATCCGTTTGAGTTTAATGCATGGGCAATGCAAAGGCCCACTTTAAGATGTGCTGAAATTTAATTTAATTATGAAGCATGGAGGTGGCAATGCTGGAATTTCTGACCAATTGGTCATAAAAGCTTTGATACTATGCCAAGAAAGTGTAAATTCCAATGTGTTGGAAATCCCATATTGGTAAAAAAAGATGTGTCAAGTAAAGATGTAAGAAGACTCAGATATATTGCAAGGTTTAAGTCAGGTGTGATGTCAAGTTCAATATTGTGGTTCCTTGCTTACCATTGATGGAGAACTCCTAGCTTTTAGGGCTCCCCTATGGTCCAACAAGAACTAGTTTTCTCCTAAAAGCTTTAACAGTTAGGTGAAGGCTGAAAATGATTTTTATATATCTAATAATCAAACCTTAGCCTACTATGGATGATAGAAATTATAAAATATACCCAAACAAACCTGAGCAATGGCAGCCACACGTTCAGCCAATGTTCCATATGCGCGAGACAAGTGCTTTGCTGCAGCACTGTCCATTATCCCAGGAACAATTTTACCCTTAGATGATAATTTCATGCGCATATACTGTTGAGTGAGAACTGTAAAGAAAGCAGGATCCCACCCTTCACCGCCAACAATCCGGAGATTGTTGGTCACACATCCATTTGAGGGAGTCAGCTTCCCTGACCTTATAGCAGCATTAACAGCATCTTCTGCCATGCTGAAGCACATTGTCATCAGAATAATACTCATGTTTAATAGGAACATTATGTGCTACAATGATGACGATACAACAACAATGAATAAAGCAGGAAAAGTTGAAAAGTAAATAAGAGAGTGTTTGTCTGAGATTATTTTGCAAAAAAGTCACTGTTTTTTGGAAAAAAACACTCATGGCATAATGAAACATATTTGGAATAAATTATTTCTATAATCAGAAATAACCAAACTTCCATGATCTACTTTGAGTAGCTTCAGATTATAATTGGTATTATAGAAGAAAGAGAAAGAAGTTACAAATCATGAAACACAATAAAAAATGTTTATTTTGATTTTAACCAAACACAAATAACTTTTGGTTTTACTTCAAAATCTAAAAAATTAAATCACATAATTAACACAATCTAAATCACGTATTTTTAGTAGTAAACAAGCAGGCCAATACTACTAGTTAAATGGAGTGATTGAATTGTCAATAGGATTAACAATATGGCTAGCCAGTGAAACAACATTAGAACGAATAAACTTCAACAGTTTCAGTTTTGTCCATTAAATAATTACCTGCGGTAGGTAGTCCACTTGCCACCAGTGATGGTGACCAAACCAGGGTGATCCTCAAAGACAACATGGTCCCTGGAGATGCTCTCAGTATTTTTAGCAGAAGGATCCATTGCTAATGGGCGAATGCCACTCCATGCAGAAAGAACATCAGTACGCCGAACCTAAATTTTCTCAGCATTATTTAGTCCCCAGTAGCAAACTGTGTAAAAGGGAGATGCATAAAGAAAAATAGATTTATTGGAAGTTCCCTAAATTATTTTCCTTGGATTTAATCAAAGATTTATAAGAGCAGACCTATTTATTAAAGGGGGGGGGGGGAAGTCGATGAATATATATGTAAAATACTGTTGTTTTTTTTGCCAAGATGGTCCAGAATATTTCCAAATAAGCAATATGCATGATGCATTAGATCATTTAATACTGAATTTTCAGCCAAAATAAAAATAAGAAGTTAAAAAGTCGCCTGTATTGGCAGGTATAGCATACTTTAACATTAAGGTAATCAGATATGGCATCCAATATAAACTGAATTTCATCTTCATGTGGTTCAGGAAGGAAAGTAATGGGGGTGTTGGAATCTGTAGTTCCAGCAACAGTTCGTCCCAGCCATGGCAGCATAAAAACAACACGACCATCCTTAGTTTTAGGAACAATCAAACCCATTCCAACGGGAGAATAATAATCGGGGAGTATGATATGTACACCACTGCTTGGACAGATCATATCTCTTGCATCTTTGTCAGCCATTTTCCTTACAGCATCACAAAATGGCCCAGCCGCATTTACAATTACTCTTGCATATGTATCAAACTCTTTGCCTGAGACAAGTAAAATAATAGATAGAACTAATTAACTATCAAACTAGTGAAATTCAAATTAGATACTTAATTCTCACAAATTAAGATGTGCACTACCACATCAGGCGGGAACATAGGACATATCCAATTATCTTGTTTATGCTACTGGTTTTTGGCATTTATGGGCAGTTTATTACTTTTTATCTAGAAAGTACTGGCAATAATCTGACTTTTAAGATTTTTTGGTTTTTTCTTCAGTGTTTTTTGTTTAAACTTATGGTGAGCCAACTTCTTCCACTCACCACAGGTTGGGATGGGTTGGAAAAAATTTAGCTACCAGCCTCTCCGCTTGCGGGGTAAGGCTATGTATATCTGTCCTCCCAAAACCCCACCAAGTGAGAGCCTCGTGCACTGAGTCGCTCTACTTGCTAAACTGAGCCAACCCAAACCAGGTAACTTTTCACTCAACCCGTGGTGAATTTTGACAGCCCTGCCTGTAAAATACACACTTTTTAAGTAACTGCATTCGTGTATGCATACCCCCCTCCCCAACCAACGGGTGTTGGTTCAAGTGGTACATGCTTGATTCCCCTTAAGCAAGGTCTCGGGTTTGAGTCTTGTGGATGGAAAAAATGTCCGCTGGGAGAGTTAGCCCCACATACCTGTGGATGTTCCCGACTCGGACAGGATTGCCTCCAGTGCGAGGATACCTATGTGAAACCAAAAAAAAAAAATACCCCCCTCCCCAAACACACGCAGACAACTTACTCATAATTCAATTCACATTAAATAGTATATTAAGTTCAATTTGATATAATTCACATGATAAATGAATCAAAATTATGCATAAAAACAACAACAAAATAAAATTAAAAAAACAGCTATACCTTTAAGGAGAAATTGCACTAACCTCCCCTAAGGTTTGCCTTAAGTATACTTGATACTCCTCTTGTTTCAAAATTTATACCGACCTCCTATGAGTTTTATGTGTTGATTGCACTTAACCCTAAAGGTAGGTCAGTGTAATTTCCTCTAATTATCCATTATACACAATGCAAAGTTCTATCGCTCTATAATGAATTTCACATAAAGTGGTAAAACCATTCAAATTGAAGGAAACCCAATGCAGTTTCTTTCGACTTCTAGCAAATGCTTCTTCAGATTGTGCATCTCTGACATAGAATGCCCAAGTGTCTTTATTTAGTCAAATATATTACACCTAGACCATGCTTGTTAACTTATCATCTCTAATAAACCAAAAAACTCAAAAATGTTAAAACATAGATGTCTCTATTAACAGTTAGGAATAAGAGGGCAATGTTACCAGTTAAATTGTCCCTAATCCGCGCACCAATTATCCGTTCACTAGCATCATCCTTCAGTAAGGATAACACTTCGGCATGGTTCAGCACCGCTGCACCAGCTAATGCAGCAGTGCAAGCCAATCCAACATTAAGTCGTGCATCATTCATCTGCCCATCATAATAAACAACTGTACCCCTCAGACTTCTGCCTTTTCCCTCCGTTGCCAGAGTGGGAAAGAGCTCCGTTGACTCCTTTGCAGAATAATATCTTGATAAGTGCAAGAGTCGTGCACCTGCGACCAAATCGTACATTTTCAAGCCAATCCAGTAGTAAACTACTTCAAACCAGTCAAAACACGGTGTCATGCAAGGCAAAGCATGGCATAGGTGCGGTGCATTGTCAATAACCTGTCTACGCTCCTCAAGTGCATGGAATACTAACTTCAATTGACCATAGTCAAGTTTAAAGACAGCTTTCTCCAAGTAGCGAACACCTAATATTTTACGCAATCAAATATTAGATCAACAAGTTCTTAATATTCAAAAAGGAGGAAAAGAAGACATAGAATGAACAAATCATTGCACGCTGTAATTAAAAATCTATGGCTGTTCAGTATCTTCAGTGTTAAGATGAAGGTTGGACTTTATTAATCTTATGCTAAACTACTCAAGCCTCCAAGTCACAGAAGCAGCTAGCCTAACAATCCTTGACTTCTGCATTTAAATTTAAAGTTCCCAAAATTTATGCTGAACATATTGAAGGGAATTGGTTAATAATATTTCCTTTTGTGAATAATGAAGACACAATTAGTTTGTAAGTAGTTTAACTGTAACTTACTGTATATAGAAGGCTTCCGTTAAGTTAGTTACTTAGCTTTTCTTTGGCACCAAAATGTGCTAGCCCAATATTAATGTGTGTAAGCACAATTGTAGTTCAGAAATCTATTAGAAATGCAATTCACTTATTTGTTTAATTGTTTTAGAACAGTTTTTAAGTTCAGTAACTTCATATCACATGTTATCTTTCCCTTGCAAAAGGTATTTAAAGATTATATTTTTCATATAATTCTGCATGCCCTCCAGATTTCCACAACATTTTCTGCATGTTCTGTTACAACCATGGTATGTGCTCTTTATCCAAGCCAGTTATTGTTAAGAGTTAAGTTCTATATTAGTTGAGCTCACTTTTTCAAATGGAGTTAAACTCAATTATTCTAAAATAGTACTAGAGATCATCCCAAAGTTCAGTCAGACGGTCACCCACAGATATCCAGCCCTACAAACTTCACTCTCTAGATGTCTAGTCCGAAGGCGAGTGAGTGCATAAGAGTTAAGTAAGTCTCACATCATTTGACTACATTCGGAAAGAAATTTATGATGACTTTGACAATATATGAGATAGCTTTACAAGCATACAAAATTAAATATGATTAAAGAAGAAACTATTGAGATATCATATCATCACATGGAAGAACACTTGAAAATCAACACACGCATAAACATTGTTCTTAAATAAATACAAAATAGAAAAAAACACTTGTAGTGAAAACTTGATTCAACATGAAATTTGATAGATTCATAGGTGATTGAGCAAAATTAGTGAAACATGTTTTTAACTTCGATATCTCAACATTTTATACCTCCATGGATGAGTTTCGTGGAACGGGAGGAACTTCCGGAAGAGAAATCCTCTCTCTCAACGAGACCGACTCGGAGTCCTCGGGTCACAGCGTCTAGCGCCACGCCGGAACCCGTGGCTCCGCCGCCGATGACGAGGACGTCGAGAGGGTTGGCCGTGCTTGTGCCGATCAGCGACGATCGCTGGACTTCTCTCGAGGGGACAGCGGCGAAGGGATCATGTATCTTCTGCTGGACAGAGGCGAGGTGAGAACCTCCTCCATCGGAGACGGAGATTGGAGAGTGAAGTAGGATTGCGCCGCCGCATACGGCGGCGGCTGCTCCGACAACGGTGCCGAGTCGCCTCAGGCGAGTGGTGGCTGTCATTGAAAGGAGGGAGATAGTGAAATGAAGAGAGAGGACTGAACCTTGTTTTACGCTTTTTGTAAGAGTTTTAGTTTTTTACCCGATGATATGCAAGAGTTTTAGTTTTTTACCCGATGATATGCAAGAGTTTTAGTTTGGAAAAAAGTAAGGAATTTCTTGGTGAAGTCAGCTATTCCTATTTCCGAATCACATTTGAAGTTTTTTGAAAAGTTATAAAATTCCTCCAATTTTTATGGTTTGTGCAAATAGTCCTCCAAGTTAGACATGGATAAGTAAGCTCAGGACATCTCGAGATCAAGATTGGTCAACAAATGACATAGTTTTTCGGACAAATCCAAATGATACTACATAGGATCACAATATTCTATCATCCATTTGTCACGATGAATGCATAGAATTGTTACGCCGCCTGAACAATACAGATCTCTACCATAGTTGCATATCATATACACTATGTGCCACTTTTTGGTAGACGACAAAGACATGCCTAAAATACGGTAGACTATTAACTATTAAGGCATCAATGATTACTGGAGATAATCCTTGAACTAAGGGTGAGCAGGACTCGACCCTACCCGTTCAACTGAACGACTTGATCATGATCGGGCCCAAATATGGTCGGGCCTAGGGCCGAGTTCGAGTTCAAAAAATAGACTTGGTCAATATTTAGGGTCGGGTAGGGACAAAATATGACCCGACTCGTCCTATGGCCACTCACTCACTCAACATGCTTGTATGTGTTTCTACTCAAATATGTACAGCGTAATAATGATACATTTTGATCAAAAGTATCATTGATTCTATAATTTTTCATCATATATACATGATTAATAATAATATATATGCATATATCATTTTATATGTCAAATTACATATTCATAATAATAAATAATATTGAAAAGTCTTTATCTAAAATGAATGTGCATTATATTAAATTGGGTCTAGGGATGGATCGGGTTTAAAGTCTGACACAATCGATATTTAAGGTCGGGATAGCTTCGGGACAGATATTTATAGCCAGGTAAGGACAAGTCTTAACCTGTCCCAACCCGACCGATGCTCACCCTACCTAGAATTATGCTTGAATATCTAAATTATTATAGAAGTGCCCTACTTTCCCTAGAAACTAGCTAGACAAAACGTGTAAACTTATGCAAAAATGTGTTGTTAATGCACAAGCTCTTTGAGCTTTCATCCACCCCAAAATTGTAAGTATAAATAGGTAGATGTTATTGTATATATATCATCATCTAATACAAATATAATCTATAACTCCACTTAAGGAAGAATAAAAGTGAGAGTCATATAGGGCAAGGCACCGGTGTAAGTTTTCTCCTTGAGTAATAAACGTTTTTGTTTTAACAAGTGGTATTAGAGTAGGTGATCCAAGTCCTGCTAGTTCGAGTGCTCGTGTACGGTCAAGGATCGTGATAAGTGGAGATCTTGCAATTGTACAGTCTGAGACTGTGATAAATATTGGTCAGGGACCAAGTTGAATTTGGTTAAGTGCTAATAATAACCAATTTTGATGGCAGATCTCGCATTTTCGTCGAACATGATGGAGAAACTCAACAATAGTAATTATGACATGCGGAGCTCTCGAATGAAGTTCTATTTGCTCAGACAAGATCTTTGGGTGTTGTTGGTGGCATGGAGACAACTGCACCAACGAACGATGAGGATAAAAGGAAGTGGAAGATTAAAGATGGAAATGTGATGTATGTATTGTCTGTAACCATAGAGGACGAGTTCTTTCAAAAGATCAAGGACTTGACAACACCAAAGGAGGCCTGAGATACCTTAGCGATATTGTTTGCTAGGAAGAGCGATGCTAAGTTACAGCTATTGGAGAACGAGTTGATGTCTCTCAGACAAGGAGATATGGCGGTAAGTTATTACTTTACTAAAGTAAAATCTATTTGTAATGAGATTGCAAAGTTAAATTCAGAAGGAGCAATCTCCGAAGCAAGAAAATGGGGATCTTTATTTTTGGATTGAATCCAAAATATAAAAGTATTATTACTGCCGTTTGAGGATGGGCTAAGGAACCTATATTGACAGATTTGGAGAGTATCTTAGCAAACCAAGAAGCTTTAGATAATCAAATGTCTAAAGTTTCTATTAATTGGAGGATAAAGTTCTCTTTAGTAAAAGGGGGCACCTAGAGAAAACAAAGCTCATGCAAAATTTAATGACATGGGAGAATGCTCAAGGAGAAGACAAGACTTGCAGAGGATGCTAGAATGGAGGAGGTCCACAACAAGGGGGAGCTAGACAACCCTGATATAAGATGATTCAGAAGAGCATAAGTACCACAAGAAGAATGAACAATGTTATCATTATGGAAGAATAAGTCATTTTGCTAGAGACTGTTGGTTCAGAAAGACTGAAGGAAATCTCACCACCTCCGACCAGAAGAATGAAAATGAAGAAGAATGTGACCTTGAGGCACCAATTGAAAGGAGACTATTCCAAATTAGAGGAAATAGCAACTTCATGCTTTACAGAGGCAGAAAAGATTGTTCTTGTCATGACAGGTGGTAAGTCAATCAACTACAAGAATGATTGGATTATTGATTCTGGTTGTGCTAACCATATGGCATGAGATGATAAGAATTTGTCAAGAAAGACATAATACAAAGGAAAACGAATGGTGGTGACCGATGACAACTCCAAGTTACCAATCACACATTTTGGTGAAACCAAAGTAATTCCTCGCTATAGTTCTCATCCATTACAATTACAGAATGTGTATAATGTGCTAGAGATGAGGAAAAAATTATTGTCAGTGTCTCAACTTACAACTTCAGGAAATTATAGTGTTTGGACCGAATAATGTCAAGGTTTACAAGAATTTGAAGTTGAGTGGGATGCCAATTATGAAGGGACGACGACTTGAGTCGGAGTATGTAATGTCAGTAGAAATAACATGCATAGACAAAACAAGGAAGAATGAAATTGATGATTTATGGCATGCCCATTTAGGACACATGAACTACGAGAAGCTCAAGGAGATGAGCAAAAAGTCATTACTAAAATTTCTTCCTCAACTTGAAGCACGCGATGAATCTATGTGTGTTGGTTGTCAGTATGGTAAGGCAAACCAACTTCCATTTGATGATTCAAAGTTCCAGTCAAAGATGCCGCTTCAATTAGTTTACTCAGATGTGTTTGGATCAATAAAGCAACCATCCGTGAGTGGACATCGTTATATGATTACTTTCATCGATGATTATTCAAGATGTGTGTGGGCATATTTCATGAAAGAAAAATCAGAAGCTCTAGAGAAGTTTAAAGAGTTCAAGTGTCATGCAGAAAGTGAGACACAACTGAAAATTCAGTGTTTACGTATTGAAAATGGAGGGGAGTATACCTTGCATCAGTTTTATAACTTCTTGAGTGAGAACATTATACGCAGATAATTAACGTGTCTATACACATCACAACAAAATGGAGTTACTGAAAAAAATTTGACATCTAACTGAGATATGCAGACGTATGCTCCATGCTAAAAATGTGCCTACTAAATTTTGGGCAGAAAGCATGATGACTGCAATGTATGTAACCAATAGCTTACCTCAAGCAAGACTTGGATCCATCACGCCTTTTGAAAAACTATGGAAGACTAGACTCGTAGTAAGTCACTTTCGTGTATTTGGATGTGTTTTCTATGTATTTGTTCCTGACGATTTATGTAGCAAGTTCGAAAAAAAAGCAACATGCTGCATATTTGTGGGTTATGACAATGAGCGGAAAGGATGGAAGTGTTGTGATCTAACAATAAGACGCTAATATATCTCTTGTAATGTGGTGTTCGATGAAGCAACGTCATGGTGGTCTCCATAGGTAATATTGCAACCAGCTATGAAGGAGACATATGAGAATATACAAAAACAAATGGATGAACAAATAATAGCTAAGGAAGTGCAGTCGTCACAAAATGAAATGGTTGGCGTTGAACCACCTATCCATAAAGTCGTTGCAGATTAGGGAAAAAGTCATTAGCGAACAGGAGTACACATCAAATCTATAGAAGAAGATAGACCAAGCCAAATAGAGGATTTGGAGGAATAGACCTCTCAACCTCAACCATGGAGGTCCACAAGAATTCGGAAGCCAAATCCAAAATACTCAAATATAACTCTAGTAGAAACAACAAGTTCAATATTGCCATAAAAGAAAATAATCACTGAGAGGAGTATTAAGGCATCAATGACGATCCAAAATAATCCTAGAATTATGCTTGAATATCTAGATTATTAAAGAAGTGCCATACTTTGCCTAGACACTAGCTAGACGAAATGTGTAAGCTTATACAAAAATGTGCCAAGTATAAATAGGTAGATGACTTCGTATATATATCATGCAAGAAAAGGCAAGCAACTAGTAGAAATATAATCTATAGCTCCACTTAAGAAGAATATAAGTCAATTGTCTATTGAGTAATAAAAGTTTTTGTTTCAACGCAGACTATAAGTCAACTATTCACAGAATACAGATCTGTCAAAGTTATCAAACATGGATAAAAGAACTCATGTTTGTGTGAGACAGACAGAATATGACAAGATGTCCGGCCATGCCAACAACATTTACCAAAGAATATTTGATATCATTCTCAACTATAAACAGGGAACATCCCTCATAATGAAGATATTTTAATACTCTCTATTACTCTTGTATTATACACTCTACTAATCATAAATCTCTATCATATACTAACTTGAGTGTCAGAGCATATTTTCAGGTATCCACTCAATGATTCCCAGACAAATAACTCAGACGATGTATAGAAGATCTCTCACCTGAAACTTACCCTTCCAGACTAATTATTTACATACCAAAGAACAATGAGTTATTCTCCTAAGCTCAAATAAACTCTACCATATACCCCTAAGTAGTATGCATTGTTTTATTTTTGGATAAAACGGAGCAGTAATCTATGTTTTGGTGAAAGTTTTATTTACTTGTAATATCTATGCTTTACTTTTAAACTGCTAAGGTATCCAACAAACGGAGATGGTTTTGGAAGTGGTAGAAATGGTGGTTCAGACCGATACCCACAAAATGGTCATAGCAAAGATAGAGGCGATGATCGCCTAGGTGGTCCAGGCGGAGCTGCCGCTGATCGATATGGTGGTGGAATGCCACTAAGACATGAAGGAAGGAATTATAGGAGCAGCAGGCCTGGTCCTTATGATCCTCCCAGTAGGGGTGCTCGTCCATCTTCATTTGATCATTACTGATCGTTTCCTTTGGTGAAGTTTATGTGATATCCACGTGCAAAAGACACACTGGATGTAGATTTTTTTTAGACATATGGACCTAGTTTTCTCTACATGGGATATGGAAGTTTCGTTGAACAACTAGTTTTGTAGTTTCATATATAGATTATGAGTTGGGTTGTTTATATCATATTTCTGAGCTTGCAAATCTCTGCTGAGTTATTTCCTATTTGGGTTGCAGGCGAGTATTTATAAATATTATTGATTATTGATATCCCCACATATGCATTACAAAAATTTAAAGGGCCTATTAGAGTAAAATAATGTATGTACACATCCCTCCATAACATAATGTTGTTCCCGTTGCTTGTAATGACACAAAATAATACTTACTGGCTGAGTCACGACCAGACCGCTCTCTTTAAGGCGTTTCGTGGCACTGCCCAAAATGTACAGACTATCAACCACGCCGTCCTTAGGATAAAACAACTCAGATCTCTGTTATCGAATTCTTACTGCACTGTAAGAACCATCTTGAATACACCCACCACAATATGGCTACCAATGCCAATTCTCGGAATTACCCACAATATGGGTACCCGTGCCAATTCTCTTCCCACAATACTGAGTACTAGTGTCAGTTCTCGAAATGCCCACAATATGGGTACCCGTGCCAATTCTTTCCCCAAATACTGACTACCAGTGTCAGTTCTCGAAATTCCCACAATATGGCTGTCTGTGCCATTTCTTAGTGCCATAGAAAGAAAGGGGAGAAGTTTGCCAGAAATGCATCAGCGGAAAATATGAGGGAGAAAGAAAAAGTTGAATGAAAAGCGCATTCAACTTGGGGCAAGAAAATATGTAGGGATGATGCTTCTATTTATAAAATGAGATTTTTTCCATGTTCCTAGTTTCTCCAATGTGGGACTTGGCAGTTGTTTTCTTTCAAAACTCTTCCATGTGGGACTTGAAATTTTTTAGATTTCACACCCACAATCAAGTTCCAACAATCCCCAACTTGAAATTAAAAAACGATTTCCGAGAATATTTGTGGTCTCAATAAGATTGTGCATAAACAAAGGTGTCATGCGACTTGAACCTTTGCATAGTTAATAAGATCCAGATTTTACTAGAGTGACTCGTAGTCTTAAACTCTATCTCTAGCATCAAACCACACACAACCTTTTCAAAGGTGTATTCTGTAAAGCCCGTGCGTTAAAGGCCATGCACGTCTATCCCAATATAGTGAACGCTCTAGAAATTTATGCCCCTAAATTAAGCGGCCCCCACTTCCACATTCGCACATGTGAGTCTATCAAGAGTACTCCTGTAGCCTAGGTACTTCACTCCAATTGGAGTATAGATCTCATTAAGAGTTTTAACTCATCCTTATATATGCTACACGAATCATGCTTCTCATAATTTTATAGCATGTTCATTCTCATATCACTTCACAACTTGTTATTACCCATTGAACCTATTTCTTGGGATCTCCAGTCAGTTAGGTCGGGTTACCATCATGAGTGATACTCGTTCTAAGGGCAATAGTCCCATATTCTTAGAAGTATTGTGGACTTTCTCTCTAGCTAGTCCTTTCGTCAAAGGATCTGCTAAGTTATTCTCAGTGCGTACATGATCCACTCTAACAGCTCCTGTAGAGAGTAACTCTCTAATGGTGCTGCACTTACGACGAACTTGTCGTTTCTTACCGTTATAAAAGCGGTTCTCAATTTTTGCCTTAGTTGTGATACTATCACAATTGATCAACACAACTGATATATGTTTTTCCCATAGGGGAATCTCTGCAAAGCAAACTTCTCACCTAACTTGTTTCTTCATTAGCTGTTGCTAATGCTATCATCTCAACTTCCATAGTGGATTGAGATAACATATTTTATTTCTTATTTTTCATTAGTTGTTACTAATGCTATCATCTCAACTTCCACAGTGAATTGAGCTAACATAGTCTGATTCTTTTTAGACTCTAGATAGTCCATCTCATCATTTATGACTTCTCGCCACAAATCAACATCTAAAGAAAACAAAACTTCTTGGAAAGTTGATGGATTATCCTCCAATATATAGACCATATAATCAGGTCTATAGTCTCTAATAATTATATCTCTCTTACTTCTTATAGGTTCTATTTCAAACCTTTCATTTTCTATCATTATCTGTAATCACAAGTATGTGACTAGTTGATGTGCCCCCACTAATTCTCAATTTAAAAAGGAATTTCTTCTCATTAAAGTCAACATCGTTAGACTCAATGATCATTTTGTGTTAAGGTCGTAATGCCTATACACAATACTGTTTATATCATACCCAATGAATATATATTCATAGGCTCTCATAGGCTCTGTGAGTTTAACTCTCTAGGGTCATACCATCAGAAATGATTTCATGAGCAATTCTATGTATCTCATAAGACTGTGACTCTACTGATTTATTATCAGTCATTTGATACTTGGGGTAATTGTAACATCATATATATTTTTTCTTAACTTTCTCAATATCATATTTCTTTATTTCTCAAGTGCATACCAAATAATTTGGCAGACATATATGAGTTATAGTAATTATAGAGATCCTCTAACAACTCCTTCAAAATGAAGTTCTTACATAAGTAATAACTTTCATTCCAGAGAGCTATTTCAATAGCCAGTTTATCCCTTTCATCTTTTTCAGCCTCATCCATCAAACCTAAATGGCTTGTTCAGGTCATAGTTGTTCGGACCAGTAATATTATCTACGAATGTCATTGTAGTCGAAACGTCTTAAAATTGTTGTTACCGTAGCTTTTAGCAATTCTAAATGGCATGAAATAATACTTATTGGCTGAGTCACAAACATTGTAGTCGAAACGTCTTAAAATTGTTATTCCTGTTGCTTACAACAATTATAAATGACACGAAATAATACTTACTGGCTGAGTCATGACCAAGTCGCTCTCTTTAAGACGTTTCGTGGCATTGCCCTAACTGTACAAGCACACTATCAACCACGCCGTCCCGAGAATAAAACAACCCAGAGTTCTGTTATCAAATTCTTGCACTGTAAGAACCGATCTCGAATACACCCACCACAATATGGCTACCAGTGCCAATTCTCGGCACACACATTATGACTATCATGCCAATTCTCTTCCCACAATACTGGCTACCAGTGTCAGTTCTCATAATGCCTACAATATGGCTACTGTGAAGAAGATCTTTGCTCCTGACCTTGGCAAGGTTTTGATGAAGACACCAACATCACCAAAAAGAAGAAAATGAAGAATACTTATGAAGACAAATAAGATTAAAGCTTCAAGATAATTAGATTAAGTCTCTGTAGGTACTTCTATCCGAAAACTCTTAAATGTACAAAGTAGTAATGCTCAAACTATTTTTAAAGAAAGTTGAAACACTTTAAAAATACTAAAAACATTTTTCAAAAATAGTGTGTAACGGGTTACTTCATCTAAGTAACAGGTTACGTGTGTGAGAAAAGAGTTATCCAACTTAAAACTGTTCAGAGTAATCCATTACTGTCTTTGAGTAACAGATTACCAGTTTTGAAAAGTTGAGTAACCGATTACCCAATTTGATGTAATCGATTACTCTAAATTAATTTTAAATGAACAATAGAAAGAGAGTTTGGGTAATCGATTACCCACTATCAGCAATCGATTACTGAGAGCTGTTGCATGAGATTTCAGATTTCAAAATGAAATGTTTTCACTCCAAACGAAATCTCTTCACTTCAAACAACTCCTACACTTTCAGAAAGGCACTATGGGTGTTTGAAAAGTCTATATAAAGACTCTAACTCTCACAACACAAATACATAATAATATACAACAACACACACTCTTATACAATTTCCAAAAGCTCTTAAACTTATTCTGAAGTTATTATCTATACTCTTTGCAACTTGCACTCAAACTTTCAAAGTCATTTTCTGAAGTTGCTTAGAAGTGTTTAAAAGTCTTCCAAAGAGCATTATTACTTGGTATACATAAAGAGTTGATTGGATTGCAATTTATACTACTTTCATACTTGTAAAGGCAATCTGCCATTGTTGTACATTCTTCAATATTGTTGCAGAATACTTTCTTTCACGGGGTGTGAAAAGAAAGGGGACTAGAATCACTTGGAAAGGTGTTTTCCAAGAGTGAATAAGAATTAGGGAGTGTGTAAGGGAAGAAATCTCTTGTGCTGCAAGAGTACTGGACGTAGCCTTCGATGGACTAGAAGGTGAACCAGTATAAAAATCACTGTGTATTCTCTTCTCCTTTATCTCTTTCATTTTATCTTGATTATTTTTCTGCATATATTTTCTGCTATACGTTAACTATTGATTTTGCAGAAAAAGTGGCCATAATTTTAAGTCAACTAATTCACCCTCTCTTAGTTGCAACCTCGTTCTTACAATTGGCACCAGAGCTATATTTGAGTACGATATTCCCAAGTCGGATCCTATATCATGATAGCCTCAAGATCATTCCTAGGAGAAGGTTCCAACATCAACCGCCCTCCAAGCTTTGTTGGAGAGTGCTATGATTTCTGGAAAATCTCAAGACTTGGACATATGGAATGCCATTGAAGAAGGACCATATATACCCTTTACTATTATCAACAGTATAAGGAAAATAAAACCAAAATCTTCATGGAGCGATGAAGACAAAAAGAAGGTGCAATATGATTTAAAGGCAAAGAACATCCTCACCTCCGCACTTGGTATTGATGAATTCTTTAGAGTATCAAATTTTAAGTCTGCAGAATGTGGGATACTCTAGAGATCGCACACGAAGGAACAAAGGAAGTGAAAAGATCGAGACTCAACACTCTTTCCTAAGAATACGAAATGTTTCATATGAAGCCTGGAGAAAAAATTCTTGATTTACAAAAAAAGTTTACTCACCTTACCAAACACCTTATTGCACTTGGCAAAGTTCTATCAAATAGTGACTTGAACTTGAAAGTTCTAAGATCACTTACCACAATGTGGCAACCAAAGGTAACTGCAATTTCTGAAAAGAAAAGTTTATCCAAAATGTCTTTGGCTGCTCTGTTTGGCAAACTGCAAGAACATGAACTAGAACTTAGCCAACTTGATCAACACGAGGAGCAAGAAAAGAAGAAGAAGAATATTTCTCTAAAAGCAAAAGTGGATAGATATGACTCATTTGGAGATGAATCAGAAAAAGATGATACAGAAGATATGAGTCTCTTCGGGAAGAAATTTAGCAAGTTCCTAAAAAGGAACAAAGGCGCAAAGACTAGTCAAACAAGGAAATTCACCAAGAACAATGATGCCTCCACCTCAAGTCAAAACTTTACATGTTTTGAATGTAGCAAACCTGGTCACATGAAGATGGACTGTCCAAATTTGAAAAAGGATTCTTTCAAAGGAAAGAATGATATGAAGGCTGCACGAAGAGCATACATTACTTGGGAAGACAATGATACCATTTCTGCATCTGAAACAGATAACGAAGAACAAGTACATCTATCACTTATGGCATCTTATCATTCTGATGATGAAGAGGTAAACAACTCTAATCTATTTTCTTCTTCTGAACTTCAATCTGCATTTAATGACTTACATAATGAATACGTCAAATTAACAAAAATGTTTCTAAAACAAAAGTCTGAATTAGATGCATTTAGAAACAAAACTTCATCATCCTCTTGTCAAAACTGCATCACTCTTAAAAACAAAGTATCAACATTAAGTCTTGAATTTAATAAGCTAAACAAGAGTGGTAAAAGTTTAGAAAAAAATATTAATGATCAAAGACACTCAACAGACCAGAGAGATCTTGGCTATTCAAAAAGCCATGGTTCCAAGAAACCAAGTGTCTAAAAGAAAATAATATTTCAAAAGAAAAGTACCCATGCATTTGAAAAATCTAAGACACACATTCATCAACCCATATGCACATACTGTAAAATTCATTGGCATACACCAAACACGTGCATAATTAAAAAGTGTGGTGTACCCTTAGGAAAATTTAAATGGGTTGAGAAAGGTACTAACCATCTAGGATCCAAAGAATATTGGATACCTAACAAAACTTAATTTGCTTTGTAGGAAAATTTGAGAGCCGCCTACAATTTATGGTACGTGGATAGCGACTGCTCAAAACACATGAAGGGTGATAAAAGTAAATTCTCTGTCCTTACTCCATGGGACAAAGGATATGTCACATATGGTGACAACAGCAACAAAAGAATTCTTGGAGTCGGTAGAATTGGAAAGCCACCCTCAACAACTATAGAAGGTGTACTCTATGTTGAAGGACTCAAGCACAACCTTATAAGCATAAGTCAATTATGCGACAAAGGATTTCATGTGGCGTTCTAACCAGATAAATGCATCATTGAAAGTAAGGATTCTAATAATTCTAAACTTATTGGTAAAAGAATAAATAATATATATATGATTGACATGGATTCTGCTTTACCTATAACATGTTTAGTAGCAAATGATAATCATGATGCATGGCTTTGGCATAGAAGAATTGCTCATATTCACATGGAACATTTGAATAAACTCATTAAGAAAGATTTAGTTGTTGGTTTACCCAAAATGAAGTTTGTTAAAGACAAACTATGTAGTGCTTGTCAAATGGGTAAACAAAAAAAAAAAACTTCTTTCAAACCAAAGCACATGGTTTCTTCTGATAGACCATTACAATTACTTCATATTGATTTATTTGGTCCCTCAAGGACAAGAATTTTTGGTGAAAATTATTATGCTGTTGTGATAGTGGATGATATTTCTAGATATACTTGGACTCTATTATTAGTTCGTAAGAATGAGGCATTCAAAGCCTTTAGCATTTATGCTAAAAGAGTTCAGAATGAAAAATCTCTAAAAATCGCTGCTATACGAAGCGATCATGGGGGAGAATTTCAAAACTCCTCTTTTGGGGAATTCTGTGATGATCTTGGGATCAACCATAATTTTTCTGCTCCTAGAACACCTCAACAAAATGGTGTTGTAGAGAGAAAGAATCGGTCCTTAGAAGAACTATCTTGAACAATGTTAAATGAAACTAACCTCCCAAAATATTCTGGGCTAATGTAGTTACGTATTATGTTTCGAATCGAGTTCTTGTAAGACCTATTCTTAAGAATACCCCCTATAAACTCTTCAAAGGTAGAAAACCTAATATTTCTCATCTACATGTTTTTGGTGGTAAATGTTTTATTCTGAACAATGGTAAGGATAACTTGGGCAAGTTTGATGCAAAAGCTGATGAAGGAATTTTCCTTGGCTATTCTCTCACAAGTAAAGCTTATAGAGTCTTTAATAAAATAACTCTAGCCATGGAAGAATCTGTTCATGTAACTTTTGATGAAACCAATCATGTATTACAAGATGTGATATCCTGTGATGAAGATGACTTGCCAAGTTCCCCTGCCAAAGAAAATTATATTGTTGATGTTACAACTGAACCATGAGAATGAATGATAATCTATCTTCTCAAGAAGATCATATTCACTCAGATCTAACAAAAGGATGGAGAACTCATCGAAATCATCCTATTGACAACATCATCAGTGATATAAGTAAAGTTATAACTACTCGTAGAATGCTTGATGCTTGTCTAAACATGACCTTTGTCTCTCAAATAGAACCCTCCAAGATTGATGATGCAATCGAAGTTCCTAGACCGAAAATAGGCATGTCATTGAAACTTGTTGGGTCTTTAGAAATAAATCTGATGAAAATGGTGTTATTGTTAGAAATAAAGCTAGACTAGTAGTCCAAGGATACAATCGGGAAGAAAGTATAGAATTTGATGAAACCTTTGCTCCGGTTGCTAGACTTGAAGCTAGGTTATTAATTTCATATGCTTGTTCTCTTAATTTTCAGTTATATCAAATAGATGTCAAGAGCGCTTTTCTCAATGGCTACATTCAAGAAGAAGTATTTGTAGAACAACCTTCTGGTTTTGAAGATTACAAACATCCTTCTCATGTCTAGAAGTTAAAGAAAACCCTCTATGGTCGAAAGCAAGCTCCACGAGCATGGTACGATCGTCTAACAACTTTTCTGATAGAAAAAGGTTTTACCAAAGGGAAGGTCGACACTACTCTATTTATAAAGAAAATAAATCATCATACTTTACTAGTTCAAATTTATGTAGATGATATTATTTTTGGTTCTACTAATGAAAGTTTGTGTAGTGACTTTGGCAAAATGATGCAAGGAGAATTTGAAATGTCCATGATGGGAAAGTTGAATTACTTCCTTGGACTACAAATCAAACAGCTTGATAATGACATTTT
>NC_032019.1:31346698-31351870 GCF_001865875.1 Lupinus angustifolius | reverse complement strand
TGCAAGCCAATAGCTACTCCTATGGGATCTAACACATACATTGATACCGATGAAAGTGGAAAATATATTGAAATATCAAAATATCGAGGTATGATCGAATCTTTTTTATATTTGACCGTCGGTAGACCTGATATCATGTTTAGTGTATGTCTGTGTGCACGCTATCAATCTAAACCAAAAGAATCACACTTAGTTGCTGTTAAGAGAATTATGAAATATCTTAATGGTACAACTGAAGTTGGACTGTGGTATCTAAAAGGAAGTATATGTGAATTGGTTGGATATTCAGATTCAGATTTTGCCGGATGTAAATCTGAAAGGAAAAGTACAAGTGGTACTTGTCACATTTTAGGCAATGCTTTAGTCTCTTGGTCTTGCAAGAAGCAAGCATGTGTTGCGCTAAGAACTGTTGAGGCTGAATATATAACATCATGTAGTTGTTGTGCTCAAGTGTTGTGGCTAAAGCAACAATTACGAGATTATGGATTAGACCTAGGCCACACTCCACTGAAATGTGATAATACTAGTGGTATAAACCTTACAAAGAATCCTATTATGCATTCTAGAACCAAACACATAGATATAAGGCATCACTTCCTAAGAGACCATGTTCAAAAGAAAGATGTATCCGTAGAATTTGTTGATACTCATAACCAACTTGCATACATTTTCACTAAGCCTTTGGCAAAAGAACCTTTTTACAAAATTAGACTTGAATTAGGCATTCTTGATGAAGCTTACATGTCTTAACATGCTTATATGATTATATGTTTGCTTCATTATCTTTATCTCATGCGTACTTGATTTTAAATATATTTATTTGTGTTCGAAAACTTCATTTTTTGGGTTAAAAATCATTTTCATAGCTTAATGTTGCTTAAAAATAAGTTTTTCTGTGGTCAGTAATCGATTACACCGGAGAGTAACAATTATAGGGTTGGACAACCTGTTTTAGTAACTGATTACCCAAAGTGAGTAATCGATTACTCTGAGTTGTTGTTTGAATTTTTTTTTATTTGAGTAACTGATTATTCTGTGCTATTATATATGTAGTTTTTTTCCTGTATTTTTTAACCTTTTCAAACTCATCTTCCTCACTCAACTCGTGCTATCTCCTTCTCAACCCTCTCAAACTCTAAAATCCTTGTTTTTGATCCGTTTCAAGTGATTTTTGTGTCCATTCCTATCACATTTTTTATTCTAAACACTTCTAACCAATCATTTTCGTGATTAGTGGCTTGAATCAAAAACCCCCAAATCTCCAAAAACCCAAAAACTTAATATTTCGAAATCCTAAATCCATGGCTTATTCTTCTAGATCAAAGAAACAACGCATCAATACATCTCAAAGGAGTCAAGGAACTACTTCTATGGAGTCCAACCCTCTGGATTTAGCAAGACTTCTAGCTAATGAGGAACAATGCAAAGTGTTTGAAGAACACTTCCATGGACGCATTATTTTTGCTCCAAAATTCGGTAATGTTGACAATTTTGAGTTTGAAGATTTTCTTTTCCCTTATCTGTTACGTCAACAAAACCTTTTTGATTTTTGTTGTGAGACAAATGACATTTATCTAGAACTTGTGCGAGTATTTTAATGTAACTTGAACTTTCGGAAAAATCATCTTACTTCCTATGTCAAAGGAAAAGACATTGTTTTGGATCTTAAAACTTTCAGTTCATTGTTATGTAACATACCCTCTCAAGGTAACATAACGGGTTTCGGCCTTGTGTGTGAATGAGATAGTTATGATCGAAAGAATTTTTATCATTCTTTATGTAGACTTTCAAAAAGGGAAATAGAAATGCGTAAGAAACAAGACTTTGGAGAGACTGTAAAAAACCGAGACATCCTATCTGTTGGATATCTCAAGCTTGAGGACCATTTGCTTCATTATTTTGTGAGCTATGTCATCTTACCAAAATTTTCAAACCATTCTAAAATAAGTGACATCGAACTCCAATTGATGTATGCTTTAAAGTTTAACATCAATATCAATTGAGCTCTAATGATAATGAGACAAATGTGGACTGTTAGAGGTACTCAAAGTCCTTTGCCATATGCAATCTTCATAACCAATATTCTTTAGCATTTCGGTGTTTCTACAAATGGTGAAACAAAGGTGCCTCTGAATCTTCGAGAAAGCCAAATTGATGTGGAAGTGATCCAAAAAATGGGTTTCACCCAAGACCCTCGAACCTGCATCTACAAACATAGAACCGACAAGCCGACTACTGCTGTTGAACTATCTGAAGCTGAAGCTCCTAACCCTTATGAACCACAACCGTCTGAGTTTCATGCTCAATCGTCCTCATCTGCTGCCATGCCCATGAACCAAATGATTATGGATGAATTGGTTTCTCTCTGAGGCTATATCACTAACGAGATGGATGCTCTCGACTCTCAGAATCAACAAATCCAATATGAACTTCATTGCCTCTCTTCTAGGATGGATAGCATGGATATTGATGAAGACAATTTGTAGTCTGAGTCTTAGAATATCTGTTGTGAGGATTTACTGGTTGTATTATTTTCAAATCTCGGACATTTTTTGTGTGTGCTTATTTATTGTTTTTAAGTTATTGCTGCATATTCCTGGACAAGTTACTTTATGATGTTTTGTGCTTTATTGATCCATTCATGGAAACATGTTTGAAACATCTTATTTATGCATTGCAATACTTGCTTATCTATATCTATCCATACATGAGTATATGCTATCATATTGATATATCTTGATTATATAAAGTGTATGTATTCTATATATTGTGTTGAAATCTCTTTGCTTTTCTACTTTTTGATGAAGTCAAAAGGGGGAGAAAGGTTGGGGAAAGTGTATTTTTTGTAAAATTATTTCAGGTACATTACTCCAAAAGAAAGGGGGAGCATACATGATAGGGGGAGCATACTCAAGTCAAACTTCAACGTATCTCAAAGTATGCTGCTCTCAAGAAATGTACACTATCAAGAAGATCTTGGTTTGTCATCATAAAAAATGGAGAGATTGTGAAGAAGATCTTTGCTCCTGACCTTGACAAGGTTTTGATGAAGACACCAACATCACCAAAAAGAAGAAATGGAATAATACTTATGAAGACAAATAAGATTAAAGCTTCAAGATAATTAGATTAAGTCTCTATAGGTACTTCTATCCTAAAACTCTTAAACATACAAAGTAGTAATGCTCAAATTATTTTTAAAGAAAGTTGAAACACTTTAAAAATACTTAATTTGTTTTCAAAAATAGTATGTAACGGGTTACTTCATCTAAGTAACAGGTTACGTGTGTGAGAAAAGAGTCATCAAACTTAAAACTGTTCAGAGTAATCTATTACTGTCTTTGAGTAACAGATTACCAATTTTGAAAAGTTGAGTAATCGATTACCCAGTTTGCTATAATCGATTACTCTAAATTAATTTTAAATAAACAACGGACAGAGAGTTTGGGTAATCGATTACCCACTATCAGTAATCGATTACTGAGAGCTGTTGCATGAGATTTTAGATTTCAAAATGAAATGTTTTCACTCCAAACGAAATCTCTTCACTTCAAACAACTCCTACACTTTCAGAAAGGCAACATGGGTGTTTGGAAAGTCTATATAAAGACTCTAACTGTGACAACACAAATACACAATAATATACAACAACACACAACTCTTATACAATTTCCAAAAGCTCTTAAACTTATTCTGAAGTTATTTATCTATACTCTTTGCAACTTGCACTCAAACTTTCAAAGTCATTTTCTGAAGTTGCTTAGAAGTGTTTAAAAGTTTTCCAAAGAGCATTATTACTTGGTATACATAAAGAGTTGATTGGATTGCAATTTATACTACTTTCATACTTGTAAAGGCAATCTGCCATTGTTGTACATTCTTCAATATTGTTGCAGAATACTTTCTTTCACGGGGTCTAGCTCAGATTGTTGTACATTCTTCAATATTGGTCTACCTCAGAACTCTGCTTTTGGTCTAGCTCAGATGGAAGCTATGGAGCAACATCTTAACAACCGTATGGATCTTCACTTCCAAGGGTTAAAAGATTCTTACTTTGCAGGCATAGAGCAGTATGAAGAACGTCAGATTGCCTATACAGACAACAAATTTCAGGAGCTGAGGAACATGATTCAATCTAATGCTGAAGCTCAGAATGCTATGTTTTGTTCGGAATTTCAAAAGTTATCTGTGCTTATCAGGGGTGATCAGAACATTGCTATTCCTGATGATCAGATTGACCATCCTCCGCCTCAACCATAGTTTAGAGGACTTTAGACCTAGGCTATCTCACCATTAGGTTTATTTCTTCTTATGGCGCTTTCTGGATTTAGTTGTTGTTGTTGCTTTCAGGACTTATTCATGTTTTGTTATTTGTCTTTGATTGACTTTATGGTTTGTACTATTTCCTGACTTCTTCGACTCTTTATGCTATGCTATTATTTTGTTTTTGCTTTAATTATGTCGAATAGCTTATTTGCTTTCGTGAATGGTTCTTGATCATATGAGATTTGATGTTGATAACATTGCTTACTATTTGATTAAATCTTGTATGCCATTCTCTTTACCTATTGGCTATTTCTTTTGTCAAATCAAGCGCATTTGTTCAATTTACCGAAAAATAAAACAGGTTAATTTGTTATATCCCAAATTAATTCATTAACTTTGTTTTATGATTAACTCATAGTTCTTCCTAATTTTTGACCTGGGTTATCTTTTTGATAATGTCAAAAGGGGGAGAAAGGCTGTTTTGTTGTTTTTGATTGTGCAGGTTGATCGTAATAACAGCTTCCGATATATTTGCGCATCATATCAATCATGCCAACACAATCTTCAAGCTTATTCATCAAACAATTGTGATTACAAATTGATGAAGTTGATGTAGGGTTTGTCATCATCAAAAAAGGGGAGATTGAAAATGTGCATGTCAAAAGGAACACTTTGGAAAGCTCTTTTTATATGTCATGGTTTTGATGAGGACAACTTGTGCTTATAAGAGCTTGAAGATCACTGACAAATTAACGTGCTTAAGTCTTTAATTGGTACTAGGCTTAGACTAGAATCTAGTTTAAGTTGAGTCAAGGCTTAGGGCACCTAATACATGTCTCATATGCATAAATCTTTTAAATCATTTCATCTTTGAGATATGTCATTCATAATATGTTCATGCATTAC
>NC_032019.1:31321960-31346598 GCF_001865875.1 Lupinus angustifolius | reverse complement strand
GTTCTTATGCTATACTGGATGTTGCTCTTATACAAAATCTGTAAGCTTTGTTATTCGTTCCATTATCGGCTAACTGTTCTGTAATTAATCGTTTTCTGTAATAGCTTATTGTTTCTGTTTAATCGATTAAAATTGTTGCGTTAATCGATTATCCGTGTTCTCTTAATCGATTAAGTTTGTTCTGTTAATCGATTATCTTCATCCTGTAATCGATTAATTAGGGGTGATTCAACATTAAGTGTTGAGTTTCGAAAAGCGGCTATTCTAACCGCTACACCTATTCAACCCCCCCTTCTAGGTGTATTGTAACCACTGATACCTAACAAATTTTACATGATGGGATCTTTTGTGTGGGTTTGGTAATACCACCAAGAGCTTAAATCTAGTCAAGTAGCCTATACGACCAAAAAATAAGATGTTATCTATTAGTATTTGACAAATGAATTTATTTGAATAGGACATGAGCATATAAATACGTATTTGATAAGATAGTTGTGCAGTTTATGAGCTTATAAGTTCGGACTTTATTTCATTTTATACATGTTAGCTAGCTTATCAGCTAATGTTAAAACCAATACTGGATCAACTATTGTAATGGAATTGCTGCCAATTCCTGAATCACCACCAATGTTCAACAGACTGTTTATATGTCTAAATGTTTGTAAAGAAGGTTTCAAGAGTGAGTGTAGACCTAGAATTGACCTTGATGAATGTTTTTTGAAGGATATAATGGGGGGCAACTTCTGTCTGTTGTTGGATAAGATACAAATAACCAGTTTTATCTTATTCAATATGTTGTGGTTGATTCAGAAATCAAGGATAATTGGAAATGGTTTCTAGGACTGTTGGAATAGGCTTTAGGTTATCAAGACATGTATGGCTGGAACTTTGTGTCGGGTCAACAAAAGGGCTTGGAATCTACAATAACTGAGGTTATACCAAGTGCACATCACAGAAACTGTGTGATGCACATCTAGAAAAATTTCATCAACTGTTTTAAGGATAAGGAGCTAACGGGCGTTGTTTGGGAATTAGCTAAATACACAACAATTGGAGAATTTAACACTCAGATGGAAAAATTGAAGGATATGCATTTAATGACATGGTCTTATCTGAACAATCTTAAGCCTAGCTCATGGGTGATTTATAGCCACTGGCCTAATGTGGACAACATTATCAACAACATATGTGAAGCATGGAATGCAAAGATTGTTGAGTATAGAGATAAACCAATTTTAACTATGTTAGAATAAACCAATTTTAACTATGTTAGAGAAGTTGAGATGCTACATCATGAGGAGAATGGACAACACAAGCTAGCCATGAGGAATTGGAAAGACAAGTTGATACCTATCCAACAAAGAAGATTGGAGAAAATCAAAATGGAAAGTTGTAGATGAACTCTAACACGGACTTGAGATATTGAAAGTCAAATATATGAAGTAAAACATAGGTCAACCAAGTTGGGGTAAGAATGACAAACCAAACTTGCACTTGTCAAAAATGAAAACTCACTAAATTGCCTTATGAACATGTTGTGGCAGTAATTGCTTTCAATAATGATAGCCCTGAAGACTATGTACACAATTGGCTATGTACACAATTGCTTTCATCATACCGTATGATTTATTTTATAATTAATATTTTTATCTATAAATATATAATTAAATATAAATGTAAAACTTTATATAATTAATAATTATGTATAATATATTGAAGTAACATTTCTTCATCTTTTTTTGGATTGGAGTAAAATAAAAGATTTAAGTTGAGTTACGTTTTTTTAAATTTTAAGTGAAGCATCTGGTTTACTTCCCGGGTTATTCCAGTTTAACCGGGTTTAAAATGGTCGGACTAGAGTTTCCCAGATTCCAAGCGGTCTAATTCTCATTCAGTTAAGACTGCAAACTAGAATCGTTTTCAAGTATGATCAATAGTTAGACTAGTTGGACCGCTCGGTCCAGTTCGTTTCTCACAACACTACAACCAATGGCCCTCAAGAAATTAATGAAGTGGAATTATGAAGCCAACATGAAACAATGTCTCTAATAGATCTTAACACTTGTTTGGTTTAGAAAAGAAAATGAAAGGAAACAAAAAAGAAGGAAAGAAAGTTCAAGGAAGGAAAAGAAGTAGAAATTGGGGTGAAAAATTAGTTGTTTGGTTTAAAAGAAAAAGGAAGGAAAGAAAGTGATAATCTTGTTTGGTTGTGCAAAAGATGAAAGGAAAAGAAAATGTATATTTGAGAAATTACATAAATACCCCCATATAAAAAATGTCAAATTTAAAACATTATTATTGTTACTACTTTGTTTTTAGCATGTACAAAACGTAGGAGGTGCATACATTATTTGACCAAACTAACTCCAAGAAATATAAATATCAAACAAACATTTTTACAAACAAATCATTATGTAGAAAAAGATCTAAATATACTGATTTGTGTATGACGTGAATAATAAAAATATCGATAAAAGAAAAAACACTTCAAAAAATAATAATACAAATATATCACTCAACAAATCATAAGTTTTCCAAAAATCATAAGTTTTCCAAAATGAGTTAAAAAGCAAATGTATTTTGTTATTGTAAAAAAATTAATATTCTTCTGCAAAAAATGACTTTTACATTGGAATAAATAAAAAATAATAAAAAAGATAAAAAATTAAATGAGGTTGCATGAATTAGAACAAGTAATAAATGAAATATATTTTTGGTTTAGAATTAGAAAAGTAAAAGGGTGAATTAGATTATAAAAATTATAATTGTCTTTGTTGTTATACTAACAAACTTGTTTGACGAGAAAGTGAATTTGAGGAGAGAAGAAATAAATAAGAAAATAAGTTTAAGGAGAGAATAAGAGAAAAGTGAGAGTTTAGAGATAAAATAAGGGTATTATGGTCATTTCAACAAAAATCTTCTATTCCATGGGTTTTCCTCTCTCATTTGGGAAGAAAATATTTTAGCATGGGGCCCATATATTTTTTCTTTCCCTCCTGTTTTCCCTTGTCTACCAAACAAGGGAAAAGTCACTTTTCCTCCCTTTTCTCTTCCATCCCTTTTCATTCCTCCTATTTTCTCTAGAACCAAACATAACCTAAAGGTTAAAGTCTACAAATAGTGGAGAGAAGATTTTACTAAAGAGTTATTAATACGAAAATTAAAAAAATCGTGAGAACATGAGAAACAAGCAAAATAAATGTTCTAAATGGAATACAGATTTAACTCTTCCCTCATTTTTGTATTCCCTCTTCAATCATTTGCAGCAATTTAGCAATCTTTTTGAGTTTATATTTACATCCTCTTATTTAGGGATGTTCAAACCATACCGGTCCAACAATAAAACTCAAAACCGATCCAAAATAGACAGAAACCGCAAAAACCGAATGCATTTGGATCGTGTTGGACTTATTTTTTAAAGACCGATTGGTCCGATCCGGATTTTGGTTTCACCTCTTGGATCCAGACCAATCCAGACCGGACCGAAATAGTATGTAAAGTTTAAGTGTGTAATACTTTTAAGTTTTTTTCAAACTTAATCTTAAGTCCCAACTCCAAAATTGTATCTATATTTTATTTGTTATATTCTATAACACACAATTATATATGTTGCTATGTTTGAAATCATATTGATTATATTTGATACATTTTTTTAGAACTTAAACTAATTCCACAACCAAGTGAAAAGGATTCAAGTGTTATTATGACTAGGTGCTTTATTATCAATTTTATTTTTGTGAAAATATTATTGTTTTTAATCATCGGTAGAACATTGTAACTGTTAAAATTACGTTACAGGTGCTCATATCATTGTTATTGATATCTTGTTGTCTTGTTACTATTGATATCTTATTTTTGTTGTTACTATTTTTTACTTTTATTATTATTATCTTACTGTTTATTACTGTTTTGTGATGTTGTTTACTTATACTATTGTTGCACACATTTTAATGTTGTTTCAATGTTGTTGAACTTTTATTGTTGTTTTATGCTTAATATTTAGTCATTTTTATGAGTTTTGAATATAAGTGCAATTTTAATATTTTGTAAAAAAATCGATCCAAACCGAACTGAAACCGCATATTATATTTGGATCGGATTGGATCAGATATTTTAATATAAACAGATCAGACTGATCCTGACCGCATGTTAATTACATGTTTTGATCGGATTATTTTTTGCCTAAAAACCAATCCTAATGAACCGCGAACACCCCTAATCTTATTGATAAGTGGAGAAAGGATAACATTTAAGTATATTTGTTTGTAGCTTCAACTCTTATTCAAATATGTTAGGAGCCTGATAAGGCTGGAGCAAAAACAATTTAAGGAGGTTGGAAAGACTTTGTCAACATATAACACTTATGCAGATCTTCAACAAGCTAAGTACCTAACATTACTTGTGTAGAGCGTACAGAGGAGAAGTACCAAATAATCTTGGACAATGAGTCCAATGAGACTTGATTAACCAACATATGGCAATAATGAGTCTGAATAAAAAACTTGGTTAACTAAGAGCACTCTACCAAAATGTATGGAAATAATTGGATATCAAAGAATATTTGTTTGTTCCTGGAAAGCCCTCGTGTAGTTGTGTGCCTAAATATGCCTTATATACTTGTGTTAAAGAGTAGGAAGAGTCTAGGTTAAAATAGTACTTAGACGTTAGGGGAGGCTTTTGTTAACTTGTGAAATCTATAATTTTGTCAATTATAGTGAAATCTTGGTGCTACTAACAAGTGGATGCATCTCAACTTTGGGTGAACCAATATAAAACCTATGTATCCTTATTATTCTTCCTTTAACTCTTTAATCGATTATTATTCATAAGTATTTAAGGGAAAATTTTAATTTTAATGTCTGACATGATTCTATTTTGCTCATATAT
Organism: Lupinus angustifolius; assembly: GCF_001865875.1. Classification (NCBI taxonomy): domain Eukaryota; kingdom Viridiplantae; phylum Streptophyta; class Magnoliopsida; order Fabales; family Fabaceae; genus Lupinus; species Lupinus angustifolius. Next base: position 31,341,711 of record NC_032019.1, on the reverse strand, counting down.
GTACCGAATGAGCATTAGGGGATCAAGAATATGCAGTTTTTAGTAGAAAAATTTGTTAGTTAGGTATCTTTTATTAATTTTTAGGAACCATAACATAATTCTTCAAAGAGTAAGTTGAGGAAAAGATGTGAATAGTCACAACACTTCCTATATCCTTAATGATTTTATTGTTCTTTTTATATTTTCTAAATTTAGTTAAGAAATAATTGTATTTTTATTTTTATTATTTGTCACTAAGAGAATGTTTATTACTTTAACTTATGGAGTGGTAACTGGTTGGGTGAGACTCTGGTCGATGCCCTTTATATCCCTACTCATCTGCATGCTTATCTGAAGGCTAAAGTTGTCGATTTCATCTCTGGTTTCAATTGGGTTATCCCTGTTTCTCTTTTGTTCAGGTTCCTAGAAATAATTTCTAAAACTAAGGATATCCCCATTCATAACTCCCGAGATAACTTCATTTGGCAGGACTCTTCTGACGGTATCCTAACTGCTAAGTTAGCTTATGAAAGCCTATCTCACTCCAACAGTCCTAACCATCGGCGTAATAACATTTGGTTCAATTCCATCCCTCCTTCGAAGTCCTTTATTACTTGGAGGCTCTTGAATGGAAAAATGCCGACTGATGATAATCTTCAAAAACGCAGCTGCTATATGGGTTCTATGTGCAGTCTTTGCAAATCTGACACTGAAGGCTCCTCTCATCTCTTCTTGACTTGTCCTTTTGCTATTTACTTGTGGAATTGGCTCGGTTCTCATCTGGCAATCTCCATTGATACTTCTTCTGTCTCTGCTTTATTTTTCACCTGCAATAATAGTTGGAGTAAGCAAATGAATGAGATGCTCTATGCCTGCATTATCTACACTATCCATACAATCTGGCTTTGTCGTAATAAAACCAGATTTGAGGACAAGAAGATCTACCTTGCTCAGGCAATTTCCAGAATCAAAAGGGAAGTTAATCTTTCCGGTACCCTCTCTTCGGCAACTGGTAAGAACTCTCTTCGGGAATTTTGCATGTTTAAAGCTTTGAATCTGTCGGTTAGACCCTGCAAGTCTCCTTCAATAACCGAAGTAATCTGGTTACCTCCTACTCCAAATTGGATAAAAATCAACACGGATGGTGCGGCTCACGGTTCCCCTGGATATTCTGGTGGGGGTGGAATATTCCGTGATCATCACGGTAATTTCTTGGTTGCTTTTGCAACTTTATTAGGTATTCATTCTGCCATTTTCGCAGAGTTCAGTGCTGCCTTAATATCTATTGATTTAGCTGTAAAACAACGGTGGTCTAATATTTGCTTGGAGTGTGACTCCTCTATGGTCGTTGATATTTTCAACATCAAAGCCTCGCCTTCTTGGAAGCTGTTAAATAAGTGGAATGTCTGTAAAGCTTCTATCTCTAACCTGAACTTCAAAATTTCTCACATCTTCAGAGAGAGAAACAAATGTGCAGATAAGTTGGCTAATCATGGTCTATTTTATAGGTCTAATTTATGGTGGAGTGTATTGCCTTCATTTCTTAATGAGGATTTTGCTAGAAACAAGTTAGGTCTTCCTAACTATAGATTTAGAAACTTGTAACCCGTTTCCTTGAAATCCCTCTTATTAATCTACTTCTGTCAATGCATTGCACTCTCGGTTTATAAAAAAAAATGTTTATTTTTGTTATTATTTATTTATTTTAATTTATTAAATTGAATAGAAATTATGTTTTACAACTGTTCAAAACTGATTAACGGAAAAAAGTAGAAACATGAACTCTTCTATCTTTATCTTTATTTTATTTTATTCAATTATTTACTGAATAGGGTAAATGGATTGTATTACAATAAAAAAGACTATTTATTATTTAAGACATGTTTTCTAAAAAAGAAATATCATGTATAACTTTATTGTTTATCAATAATAATTACTTTAAAATAGGCAACAAGTGAAAATAATCTACTATGTAAAATGATGTATTTATATTATTAATATTTCATATTGACATTTTCCTCAAATTATTATTAAACCACAAATTTAATTACTGGTTATGTTATTATTTAAAACTTACCATGATCAGCATTGTTAATACTACAATTGTTATTAACAGAAATAGGACAAAGAAATAAATAAAAAATATGACATACAAAAGCAACATAGAGGTCAATGGAGCATAGTAAAACGGTTCAATCAATGTCTACTTAGGGTCATTATTTCTTGAAACCGAGACGAATGAAGCGGCACCACGACGCGATGCATGGCAATGAACAACAGATACAAGGGACCCAGATGTGTGTCAAGACGCAAGCGGCTGGGCATGGCTTCCTAAGAGTGACATTTTTGTGTGCTTTTTATAGTATCTTTTATTGTGTGTCTTCCTCTCTATTTTCTAGAATATCTTTTATCGATTATTTTCCATCATTGGTTATATTCAATTGGTATTTTTTTATCGCAATTAAGTCATTCAATCAAATTAATTCCAAATATGTATGTAACAGAATTCCAAATTGATTTAACCTGATTTGTTGGACTTACTTTCAAATTGCAATCCAAATATGCATTAATCCCCTCATGAAAACAAATTCAATTTAATAACATAATTATGAAATCAAATCTAGAATGATTTATATTTTTTAATCAAAGTGTTCATGTTTTTTATATATATTTTTAGCTTTTATTTTTTTTTATATTTTTTTATTAAAAATATGAGAGGATAATGGGCCAGATCTTCACAATATTAACTCATCATTAACACTATAGTTTTTGTAACTTCTATTCTTTTAATCAAAAGAGTCCTACTAAATATTTGACATAGTTTTCTTGTAATTTGTGGTTCCCAAGAAATATAAGAAGTTTGCATTTTCAAAGACTTACTGCAATAGGACATATAACTACATTATAGTACTTCACCCAAAACATTATCAATAGCCTAAAGAGGCTTAGAGTTTGTTTGAGAAATTAATTTTTCGTTGTTTTATGTCCTTCCAACAGTTTTGGCATAAAAGTTTTTATGGCATGCAAAACCGGACATGTAAGATATGTTAGTATAACTTGGTAAGGTTAAGAGGTTGGTCCTATGTATTCTTAAGAGGAAGACAATCTATTCCTCTTAGGCTTTACTCAGGAGTCTTGTTATAGAGAGAAAATGAAGGAAACTGAGTTTGGAAAGACTCTCCCTTATTTAAGAGTTGGTGAAAGAGAGAGAATGTTTTGGAAGTTTTTTTGAAGCCCTCTAAAACTATTCATATGCCTATTTTGGTTCCTAATTTGGGAGTTTTTTGGAGACAAATATGTCAAAGTACCTTAATATCGATAGTAAAAAAATATAATTATATCTTTATACATTTCACATTGTTAATTAAATTTTCAAGAAAAAATAAAAAAAATATTCTTGCATTAATATTAGTTTAGTATCCCCATCTAAATTTCATACTCTCAAACAAGGGAGATGTTTTTCTTCGTTTCCCATTCCTTTCCTCACCATCTTTGCCATTTGATCACTCCCCTTCCCTTGCCTTCATAATTCCAAACATAGTCTTAGAGTATGTTTGGAAATCTTGTTTTGGATGGGGCACTACGTCAGAATTGGCATTTAACAATGCTCATTGAATAATGCTCGTATGTTACATGCTGTTAAATGTAAGGCGAAAGAGAATCAACAACTCTTGGTGAAGTAAACACTATTAAGTGTGATAGGTGGATACACATTTAACATCGCTTGCTTCAATGAGTATTGTTGAATGTATGAGTCAAAGATTCAACAACGCTCAATGAAGCGAACGTTGTTGTTTCTCTCACATTCAACAATGCTCTCGCTTCACTAACCGTTGTTAAAAATCATACATTCACACATTCAACAATACTTGTTTCAGTGAGCATTATTAAAAGTCACACATTCAACAATGTTTACTTCAGTAAGCGTTGTTAAAAGTCACACATTCGACAACACTTGTGTCGTTGAGCGCTATTAAAAGTCATACATTCACACATTTAATAGTGTTTGCTTCAATGAGCATTGTTAAAAGTCACATATTCAACGTCGTTTGCTTTAATGAGCATTGTTAAAAGTCATACATTCAAACAACATTTGTCAAAGTGAGCGCAAATCTTTGCAGATTTAAAAACAAAATCTCACACACAGTAATACACATATCACTCAATTTTCTATTTATCTTATTCTTCTTCTCTCCATGAATTACATTTTTTTCTCTGTTGTTTTTAGTTTATGTCTTCAAGCAATTTATGAGTTTTTGTTTTCTATCTTCGAGCATAAGATGAATTGTTATCTTATTTTTACCTCATTTATTTCTCTTTGATTCACTCTTGCTGCTTGCATTTACATCTATATTTACTACTTATTTTATAATATAGGAATCTGTCAAGGTTGAATCTTGGTGGAGTCGTTGGTGATTTACCAAACTTGCAATCTCTTTATGTATTTCTTGTATTTGGTTATTATTTTTTCATCTTTATTTTCTATGTAAATTTTGATTTGATTCTTATTATCTTGAATCTGAGCTATGTCATTTTGTCATTGACAAGAAATTCTTTTATCTCTTTAGTTAAGGGAGGCAGGAAATTTTAGATTAGTCATCTACATCTTCATCACCTTCTTCCGTTTCATTAGTGCATATAATCTTCTTGTGGGTTAATGGATTTGTAATAAGTGAGACAAGTTCATGCAATAGTTTATGAATTTGGTTTTCAGAATGATGTTTCTATTGACAAATCTCTCGTAAATATGGTGGAATTGGGCATGCTTGTCATTGCTTGATATAAAGTCTGAGAAAGATGTTGCTTTATTTAGAACATAGACATTTAATAGCACTCACTTTATTGAGTGCTATTAAATGTCGACTTTCTATAGTGCTTCAAAAGTATTGTTGAATGTAACCCTATATTCTACTGTGTTCACATAGACAGTGCCAAAAAACATTGTTGAATGACAATTTTAAGTGATGTTGTTTTTCTATTCTGTCGTAGTAGGAGGAGGGAATAGATGAATTTGGATGGTATAACCCTTTTTTGGGAGTTGGTGAAGAGAAAAATATTTTGAAAATTTTCTAGAGCCCTCCACATGCCAATTTTTATGGTTCCCCTAATTTGAGGTTGTTGGAAACAAACATGTCAAAGTAGCTAAATGCCTATAGTAAAATTGTATAATTATATTCTTGTTCATGTCTCATTGTTAATTAGATTTTTAAAGGAAGAATAAAAATGTTTTCTTATATTATCATTACTTTGATCACCTTCTGTCTAAACTTCATACTCCCAAACAATAGAGATGTTTACCTTGATTTCCTTTCCTTTTCTCCCCCTTCCTTGCCATTTGATATCTCTCATTACATTTCTCTCATAACTCCCAAACATATCCTTAAATATGAGAAACTTAAAAGTATGTATCTAGTAGCATGTATTTTTATACTCAGAAACATATAACATATTTAATGGTTCCTTCTTGCTTACGTATCTCACACAATTGATTGCATCTAACAGGTCTGTTGTAGATTCTCATAGACTAATCCCCTAATTTGAGTGAATATTTTGCATAAATAATTTTTTGCTTAATTTTTATTTATCCTACGCTTATCTGATACATTTTATTTATAAAAGTGGACGACCTTAATCACCGCCAAGATCATGGTTGACAAAATTGTGATTTTTCATGTGAAATCATATGTTACGTTTTTTATACTCTTGCTTAGTCAAGATCTCAACAAAATCTAGATCCTGCCTACACCAATGTAATCGTCAAGGCAAGGAAATGGGATCGACACAATCTTTCTGAGTTTTAGAGCGACTTGAAACTAAAAGAAATCGAGTCAAAACAAGGGTTTGACCTTAGCCATTTCTTAAAGTGTACATAAAAAACCCTAAATCCCCAAATTTTAGGTTTTTGACTTTGGCTCATTCTTAAAGTACAAATAAACAACCCTAAATACCCAAAGTTGAGGTATTGACCCACCATATCATCTTACTCATAAAATACTTGCTCAACTCATTGTTTCACTGTCAATATTCATTTGTAATCTTCTTTGTTGTCTTCTTTGCTTTTTCTCTTGATTTCTTAGAGTTTGGGTTTTCTTTGGTGCTTCAATTCTTTGTCATTTCTATTGTTGTTTCACTATTATGTGGCTGTTATTTGTTGTGTTCATCTTATGTATGCTTCTCTGTTTAGTTTTGATTCTTTTTGTTTGTGTTCCTTCTAAGAGGGGATGGTTAAATATAAGTTTATCTTTAAATCTAGTTTTGGATATAAATATTTTCATATTTATGTTATTTTCATGCATATATTTAAGTTCAAATATTTTTTTTTTATGTTTGGTAGGATCTTACAATCTGAGTTACGATCACATGTTTTACGTGTTATCCCCCCTCCCGATATTACGTAAGATATCGACCTTGTCAACTATGATCATGATGTTGGGTTCTCATTAATGCTTAAAATATCTAACATTTAATGTCATGATTACATGGTGTTATGGATCTTCCTAAATAACCAATCATTGTGGATCTATGGGTTTGAGCAAGCATTTTTGAGTCTTTTATCTAAGGTCCTCATTGACTTTGTATTCATAAAACTTAGTGTTTGTAATCTAGTTCGACTCTCAGTACCATTTTCCCCTGGTCATCACTTTGAGTATGAAGAAGATCTAGTTCCTTAACTAGGTTTTGATGAAGTCATCAACGCCAACAAAAATAAGATAAATTATTTAAGACTTGAAGCATTGAAAGAAAGCACCTCAGATGGACAAGATCTTATAGCTTTCTAAGTTAAGTACTTCCAATCTTGAGTCATTTACTTGAGTTATACGTTAATGCTCTTAGGAATATTTTCCAAAATGTTTTGAAAACTTAAAACTTGGTTTAAATATGATTTCAAAAGGTTTAAAACAAACTTTTAAAAAATTGAGTAACATGTTACTAGAACAAAGTAATATGTTATCCAAAACTGAGTAATAGGTTATCAGACAAAACAAAGCAGAGTAGTCGATTACCCAATCGAGTAACAAATTACTTCATTAGAAATAAGCTTGACATAATCGAGTACCCTGAGGTTGTAGCCAATTACTCAATGTTGTTGCAGCAGTTTTTATATTCAAATTGAAACAACTTCACAAACGAACCAATATTACCCAATCGATTCCTAGCTCTTGGAATGGTTATAATGGTTGGGTAGAACTCTATTTAAATCACTTTCAAGTTCAGAAATGTAAGAGCATTGTGATGTACTTATTGTATTTGTCTTATAAAGGATTGAGAGCGTAAGTGTGAGAACCTTTAGTAATCCTAAAACCCTAGACAAAAGATTTACAAATTATTCATACTTATAAATCAGTGTAGGGTGTTTTGAGGGGAAGAGTGTAAACCAAGAAGTGATGTGTTTCTTATTGATGGATTGTGAGTGAGAATCTTGACAAAAATCTTGGTGTAAGATTTATAAATATTAAACTCATACATAATCGAAATCTTTTGTGGTTTGTAAGGGGACTAGACGTAGCCTTTGGTGCATTGGAGGTGAACTAATATACTTATGATGCTATCTCTTTTTCCCCTACTCTTTTAACTCTGTTGTTTATGGTTTTTGTTTACTTAAGTCTTTCGTTGCTAATCTGGTTTCTAGCTTCAAAGAAAAGGCACAAATATGCATATTCTATATAAAACTAATTTACCCCCTCCCCCTTAGTTTGTCATATATACTTGCAATTGGGACTAGAGCAAGGTTTTGAAAGTTATTCCCTTTATCATAACTTTCTAGATGGCCTAAAGTTTTTCCTAGGAGAAGGTTCCAACATCAATCTCCCTTCAAGCTTTGTTGGAGAGTTCTTTGATTTCTTAAAAATTAGAATGATAATCTTCATAGAATCTTTCTAACCGACAAATTGGTCTATAAAGAACCTAAAGAGTGTGGCAAACAAGTATAAAAGTGCTTGCCAAATCCACATGGACTTGGTATATAGTAGACTTTCAACCAACAATTTCTATTCTACTTTACTTTCAAATGGGTTTTCCAGTTTGTTTGATTATGATAAAATGAGTATCGAGTTAAAACAAGTTGGTAAAACATGTTAGGATCGAATTTCCTACTCACTATCAATAAACACACAATACAATAACACTAATCTAATTAACAATGATTCTTCCACATAAATGACCTCAAATGTACTAAAAGCTAATGTCTTAGTAAATTTAGTAGCTTATGCAACAAAACTCTATGTCTAGTAACTTTATACATAAGATGAAAAATTATGACTCACAAAATCATATTTCAATCTCTAGTAGTCTATTCATGTGAAATTGAGTTAAATGCAACCCCGTAAATATATTAATCGTTAATGTCTTGGATATATTAATAGCTCATCACAATAGCTCCATGTCTAGCAACTAAATTAACAAGAATAACATATATGAACTCTTAAGTATACTTCTATGTCTAGTAGTCTATGTTAACAAGTTTGAGAGTTATTAAGTTAATGAATTAGCTCTATGTCTAACAACCAAGACAACAACATGCATAAAGTCACAAATTGATATAAATCTATGTCTAGCGATTATAGCAAGTTGACGAGTTTCATAAAATCAGAGTTTACAACAATGATTTGTCCAATATTTTTGTTCACAATTCATACATTATGATGACCAATCTTTAAGTAAGCATTAAGAACATACACAACTCAAAAGAATCAAAGCATAACAAATTAGTATAAGACTGAATCGCTGTTACTACATCAAGCTCATATTATATTCAATCCCAACAACAAGGAAATTAGCTTCTCATGGTAACAAAATGCAAGTAAGAGCAAGAGAAAATACAACTCATGGATGATAATTTACTACTCCAATGAGCATGGATTAGCTCTTCTAGCAATCACACCTTGCTTATACACCTCTAATAGAGCTAAACTCGCCTAAAAACTAAGAATATTTTGTATTACAAGTGTATAGCATTAATTGTATATTACAAATCCAAGTTAAACCCCTTTAATAGTGTTTATTTATGACTCCCACGCTCTGGACACTGCCTTGCGCTTAGCACATCGTTTCATATAGTCAAGTTCGACACTTCAATGTACCACCTTGCGTTAGGCGCACATATTGGCGTTGGACACACCTCCTTCATCCGCTTGATGCGAGAGAGTCGCTTGGTATATCCAAGGCAGTAGCTAATTGTCTAATTTTGTGATCAAACTTGTTGGGCGCAAGATGGTGCTAAGCATAAGATGGTGTTGGATGCAGGTTGTCCCTATCGTTGAGCGTGGAATTTGCACCAAGCACATGTATTAAATATTGTTTGATCCGCTAAACTTGGTTCCTACGCTGAGCCTGAGTGATCTTTAAGCAAAAACTTAGTTTTTTTGGTCATTCCTTAATTTTTAGGCTTCACAAACACTTAAAATGTGACATTTGGCCATTAAAAATATTTTAATCACTTATGAGCATATAACTAACAATTTTGGTTAATAAAGAGTTAAAGTAACACCAAATTGATAGTAAACTTATGATAATTTTGGCATTGAACAACTCTTAAGACTTATACATTCCTAGTGTTGTTATTAATAGAGTCAAAGAAATAAAACCAATGAGTGTATGAAATGATGAGGAAAAGAAGAAAGTTTGATATCATCTTAAAACCAAAAACATCTTAACCTCTATGCTTGGCATAGATGAATTTTTTAGAGTATCCAATTTCAAATCTACAAAGGAGATGTGTGATACTCTGGATAATACCCATGAGGGTACTTAAGAAGTGAAAAGTTCAAGACTCAATACTCTTTTACAAGAGTATAATATGTTTAAGATGAAACCTGGAGAGAAAATACTTGATCTCCAAAAGAGATTCACTCATCTAACAAAAGACCTTATTGTTATAGGAAAATTCATGACCAATAGGGACCTAAACCTCAAATCCCTAAGGTCATTGACTAGATCATGGCAACCCAGAGTGATAACCATTTTTGAGAAGAAAATTTTGTCAAAAATGTCTCTAGCTAAACCTTTTTGAAAATTGTCGGAACATGAGTTTGAAATTAAGCCAAGTAGATGACATGGAAGACATGAACCTGCTTGTAAAGAAGTTCAACAAATTCCTTATATGGAATAAATGCACAAAGGTTGGCCCAAGCAAAAGATTCATCAGAAGTAATGAAGCATCAAATTCTAGAAAAAACTCCACTTACTTCAAGTGCAGAAAAGTTGGACACATCAAGGTGAAATTCCCTACTCTATTGAAGAAAAATCTCTTCGAGGGAGAGGCGGGAAAAATGCCACTAGGAGAGCCTACATAGCATGGGAGGACAACGAACAAGTTCTAACTCAGTCTAATGATGAGGTTAATGATTCTGAAACTTTAGATATACCTACATATGATGAATTACAAACTGCCTTTAATGAACTTCGTAGAGAATACATAAGGATTTCCAAGCTTTGTTCAAAACAAAAGAATTTCATAGACATTTTGGAAAGTCATAGTCAAATTTTGAAAAAGGATATGGACCTCTTAAAGACAAAATCTATACAATGTTCAAATTTTCGAAGTGTGACATTCTTGAAACTAAAGTTGTTTCATTAAGTCAAGAACTTAATGGTTTCAAAAAGAACAATCACAAGTTGGAAAATATTTTAAATAATGAAATACATACCAATGACTGTAGAGGTCTAGGCTACTCAAATAACTGACAAGTAAATGGTATTATAAATATTTTTGTAAAAATAAATAAAGTTAGCAGGCACAATTTTCAAAAAGAAAGTCTTAACAAAAATTCTTTCATCGTATGTAAACTAATGAAACATCAAAGTCAGCCGCATGTTTTTATTATAACAGTGTAGGCCACACACCTAATTTGTGTTATATTAGTAAAGTTTGTATATCAACTGACCAATATGTCTGGGTTGAGAAAGATGTTAACCCTATAGGAGTCAAATCATATTGGGTACCCAATATGTCAGTTTGTATATCAACTGACCAATTTGTGTTATATTAATTGTGTAGAATTGCTTTTAGGCAGTGAGCGAAATGTGGTATGTAGATAGCGACTAATCTAAGCACATGATCGATGACAAGTCGAAATTCTATATTCTTACTCCAAGGAACAAAGGATTTATCACCTATGGAGACAAAAATAAAGGAATGATTTTTGGAGTTGATGGAATTGGAAAGCCACCTTCTACAACTATTGAAGGAGTACTTTATGTTGAAGGCTTTAAGCATAATCTTCTAAGCATCAGTCAACTTTGTAACAAAGGTTTCAACGTGGTTTTCAACTCCGACAAATGCATCATTGAAAGCGATCGTTGGTGCAACAAAAGCGATCATTGCACAGCGTTGGACACAAGCAATCAAATAAAGGCACAAAATAAATAGAAGAGAAGAAACAAGAGAATTTGTTAACGAGGTTTGGCCAATTGCGCATACGTCTCTGGGAACGTTGAACGACTATCAATATATTATTAGAGAATAAGGATTATAAACCCTAGCATACCCATGGACCCACCTACCCATGAAGTGTTTCTATTTGGTGCTTATATCTGGTACACATTACAACAAGGGACTTGAGTCCAATATATAACATTGATAGTCTACTTTATTTTAATCTTAGGCAATATGGGACTTTATGTAATAACATATTTTAAACATTCCCAACACTTTACATAACCGATTAACCTGAGGGAGTAACTGATTACTCGGTGTTGTTACATCAGTTTTTAGATTCAAACTGAAACATCTTCCCAAACGAACCAATGCCACCCAAATCGACTCCTACCTCTTGGAATGTGTATGATGGCTGGTTGGAACTCCATTTAAACTATTCCCAAGTTCAGAAACATGCACATAACTTTCAACACAATTCCTAATAACTTGAAATAGAATTTCTGATTTCATATTCAAAGTTGTTAAAGTTTCATAAAACGTTTTTATGGACTTTCATTGCTTCGGGAAAAACATAAGAACATTGTGTTATACTTATTGTATTTGCCTTAAAAAGGACTAGAAACATAAATGTGAGATCCTTTAGCAATCCTAAAGCCCTTGACAGGAATTCTTCAAATTATTCATACTTGTAAATCACCGTAGAGTGTGGTGAGGGAAATAGTATAAACCAAGAAGTGTTATGCTTCTTGTTAAGAGATTGTGAGTGAGAATCTTGAGAGAAATCCTGGTGTAAGATTTATGAATATTTAACTCATACATAGTGGAAATCTCTTGTGTTTTGCAAGAGGACTAAACGTAACTTTCAATGATTGAAGGTAAATCAATGTACATCATGTGTTATTTCTCTTTTCCTTACTCTTTTAATTTTGTTGTTTACAATTTTTGCTTACTTGGTCTTGCATTAATAATCCGATTTCTATCTTAAAAGAAGATGAATAAATCTATATATTCTGCAAAAAAACTAATTTATCCCCCTTTTAATTTGTCGTCTATACTAACATTGACATCGTTTCGAATGACGATCTTTAGTTCAGATTCTCTATGTAACACCTCAAATATTAGACCAAAAGTGATATGCTTAATGGAATTAATAAATAATTCTTAATGTGTAAAGCATACTCAATAGTAAATTGAAGATAGATTTTCTTTTAATTGAAACATATAAATAAAAGAATAATCTTTAAAAACCCTTTATATTCAGAATATGACTATTTTCAAAAATAATTGTCTATTATAAGTTCATAACTCAAATTACATTCAAATAAATAAGACATTCTTTTGTGGAATATCTCAACATCATATTTAAACATATAGTTAGTTGACTATGCAACACTCACAACAAGGTATTGGTAGGTCAAGTTAACAAAATGAATTTTACACTTTGTTTGATTAAGAAAGGAAAATGAAAAGGAAGAAAAAATATTGGTTCAAAGAATGAAAAGAAGTAGAAAATAAGGTGAAAAATTAGTTGTTTGGTTTAACACTTCTTTTCTCTTGCTTGGTTGTGAAAAAGGTGGAAAAAAAAGAAAAATTATATTTGTGAAATTATATAAACACCCAAATAAGAAATTTCACATTTACAACATTGTTGTTGTTACGACTTTATTTTTAGCATGTACAAACATAGGAGATCCATATATTCTTTGAGCAAACTAGCTCCAAAAATATAAATATCAAACAAACACTTTTATAGACAAACATTATGTACAAAAAATCTAAATATATTAATTTGTATATCATGTGAGTAATAAAAATAACAATTAAAAAATACTTAAAAAGAACAATACAAATATATATTGAACAAATCATAAGTTTTCCAAAAAATAATTAAAACTGAAAATAAAATAAAAAACAAATATATTTTGTTTACAGTGTAAAAGTTTGGTTCAGATTGATTTTTGGTTCAATTTAATGGTCGAATCAAACACAATTACATGGTTTACTTTACCTCATTTAATTGCAATTATTTTTGTAGGAACTGAACCGAACCACACTTGAATGATTAAATTCAATTCCATGGTTTTCCTATTTTGTTTTAAATTTTTCATCAATTGAAATTTCAAAATGTATGACAAAAGACATTGTTTTCCATAAAATGGAAAACACTTTTATTGATATTAGAAAATATAAATCATATATAGATTAGTAAAAATATTGGCACTCATAATTACTTGTTAGTAACATATAAACCAATTATGTATTTTAAGAAGAAAAAAAATGAATGATCGCATATATAATAGTATAATCCATAATTAGTAACATATATAACAATACAATTCATGATTAGTAACACACATAACAATTTAACAACATATATATCAATTAGTGACATATACAACATTACAATTCACAATTAGTAACTTATATAACAATATATGCATAATATTTATGGTATATGTTTGTTACATACTTAGTATCATAAGAGTTAGAAGATATGTTTCAAATCATCAAGATATTGTGAAAGTAACACATATATTTAACAATTTAGTAAGTAGTAACATATATAATACTATAACTCTTACAAAATTGATAATTTTAGCCACAAATTGGTTAAGGAATTCAAACAATAGTACAATATTATTCCCTAGTATCTATTTCTTTATTAAGAAGTTCAATTCCTATGGTTCCTAAATTTCTAAAACCATGAACCAAACTGAACATAAATGGTTACTTAAAAAATAACTGTGTCGAACTGTGGAGTCAAACCGAACCATATTTTGTGGTTCGCTTCGGTTCTATCGGTTTCACAGTTTAAACTGGAACCACTTACACTCCTAATTTTGTTATTATGGAAATCATTCATACTCTACCACAAAAAATAATGACTTTTACACTGAAAGAATAAAAAATAATAAAAGATAAAAAAATTAAATGGTGTTTCGTGAGCTAGAACAAGTAGGAAAGAAAGTGTCTTCTTTAATTGGAATTAGAAAAATTAAAGTTATATTATTTTTTTGTTGTAGTGACAAACTCATTTGAGGAGAAAGTGGCATTGATAGTCTACTTTATTTTAATCTTAGGCAATATGGGACTTTATGTAATAACATATTTTAAACATTCCCAACACTTTACATAACCGATTAACCTGAGGGAGTAACTGATTACTCGGTGTTGTTACATCAGTTTTTAGATTCAAACTGAAACATCTTCCCAAACGAACCAATGCCACCCAAATCGACTCCTACCTCTTGGAATGTGTATGATGGCTGGTTGGAACTCCATTTAAACTATTCCCAAGTTCAGAAACATGCACATAACTTTCAACACAATTCCTAATAACTTGAAATAGAATTTCTGATTTCATATTCAAAGTTGTTAAAGTTTCATAAAACGTTTTTATGGACTTTCATTGCTTCGGGAAAAACATAAGAACATTGTGTTATACTTATTGTATTTGCCTTAAAAAGGACTAGAAACATAAATGTGAGATCCTTTAGCAATCCTAAAGCCCTTGACAGGAATTCTTCAAATTATTCATACTTGTAAATCACCGTAGAGTGTGGTGAGGGAAATAGTATAAACCAAGAAGTGTTATGCTTCTTGTTAAGAGATTGTGAGTGAGAATCTTGAGAGAAATCCTGGTGTAAGATTTATGAATATTTAACTCATACATAGTGGAAATCTCTTGTGTTTTGCAAGAGGACTAAACGTAACTTTCAATGATTGAAGGTAAATCAATGTACATCATGTGTTATTTCTCTTTTCCTTACTCTTTTAATTTTGTTGTTTACAATTTTTGCTTACTTGGTCTTGCATTAATAATCCGATTTCTATCTTAAAAGAAGATGAATAAATCTATATATTCTGCAAAAAAACTAATTTATCCCCCTTTTAATTTGTCGTCTATACTAACATTGACATCGTTTCGAATGACGATCTTTAGTTCAGATTCTCTATGTAACACCTCAAATATTAGACCAAAAGTGATATGCTTAATGGAATTAATAAATAATTCTTAATGTGTAAAGCATACTCAATAGTAAATTGAAGATAGATTTTCTTTTAATTGAAACATATAAATAAAAGAATAATCTTTAAAAACCCTTTATATTCAGAATATGACTATTTTCAAAAATAATTGTCTATTATAAGTTCATAACTCAAATTACATTCAAATAAATAAGACATTCTTTTGTGGAATATCTCAACATCATATTTAAACATATAGTTAGTTGACTATGCAACACTCACAACAAGGTATTGGTAGGTCAAGTTAACAAAATGAATTTTACACTTTGTTTGATTAAGAAAGGAAAATGAAAAGGAAGAAAAAATATTGGTTCAAAGAATGAAAAGAAGTAGAAAATAAGGTGAAAAATTAGTTGTTTGGTTTAACACTTCTTTTCTCTTGCTTGGTTGTGAAAAAGGTGGAAAAAAAAGAAAAATTATATTTGTGAAATTATATAAACACCCAAATAAGAAATTTCACATTTACAACATTGTTGTTGTTACGACTTTATTTTTAGCATGTACAAACATAGGAGATCCATATATTCTTTGAGCAAACTAGCTCCAAAAATATAAATATCAAACAAACACTTTTATAGACAAACATTATGTACAAAAAATCTAAATATATTAATTTGTATATCATGTGAGTAATAAAAATAACAATTAAAAAATACTTAAAAAGAACAATACAAATATATATTGAACAAATCATAAGTTTTCCAAAAAATAATTAAAACTGAAAATAAAATAAAAAACAAATATATTTTGTTTACAGTGTAAAAGTTTGGTTCAGATTGATTTTTGGTTCAATTTAATGGTCGAATCAAACACAATTACATGGTTTACTTTACCTCATTTAATTGCAATTATTTTTGTAGGAACTGAACCGAACCACACTTGAATGATTAAATTCAATTCCATGGTTTTCCTATTTTGTTTTAAATTTTTCATCAATTGAAATTTCAAAATGTATGACAAAAGACATTGTTTTCCATAAAATGGAAAACACTTTTATTGATATTAGAAAATATAAATCATATATAGATTAGTAAAAATATTGGCACTCATAATTACTTGTTAGTAACATATAAACCAATTATGTATTTTAAGAAGAAAAAAAATGAATGATCGCATATATAATAGTATAATCCATAATTAGTAACATATATAACAATACAATTCATGATTAGTAACACACATAACAATTTAACAACATATATATCAATTAGTGACATATACAACATTACAATTCACAATTAGTAACTTATATAACAATATATGCATAATATTTATGGTATATGTTTGTTACATACTTAGTATCATAAGAGTTAGAAGATATGTTTCAAATCATCAAGATATTGTGAAAGTAACACATATATTTAACAATTTAGTAAGTAGTAACATATATAATACTATAACTCTTACAAAATTGATAATTTTAGCCACAAATTGGTTAAGGAATTCAAACAATAGTACAATATTATTCCCTAGTATCTATTTCTTTATTAAGAAGTTCAATTCCTATGGTTCCTAAATTTCTAAAACCATGAACCAAACTGAACATAAATGGTTACTTAAAAAATAACTGTGTCGAACTGTGGAGTCAAACCGAACCATATTTTGTGGTTCGCTTCGGTTCTATCGGTTTCACAGTTTAAACTGGAACCACTTACACTCCTAATTTTGTTATTATGGAAATCATTCATACTCTACCACAAAAAATAATGACTTTTACACTGAAAGAATAAAAAATAATAAAAGATAAAAAAATTAAATGGTGTTTCGTGAGCTAGAACAAGTAGGAAAGAAAGTGTCTTCTTTAATTGGAATTAGAAAAATTAAAGTTATATTATTTTTTTGTTGTAGTGACAAACTCATTTGAGGAGAAAGTGGGTTTGATGAGAAAATAGGAGAAAGTGAGTTTAAAGATAGAAAAAGAGAAGATTGAGAGTTTAGTGATAAAATAAGGGTATTGTGGTTAGTTTACACGAATGCTTCTTTTCCATGTGTTTCTCCTCCCATTTGAGAAGAAAACAATTTAGCATTAGACTAGCACATTTTTTCTTCTCCCTCCCTTTTTGTTCCTCACATTTTCACTAGAAGCAAACATAATCATAGTATAACAAAATAAGTAGGGTCACTATAGATTGCTAACGCCACCTAAAATATACATAAGCATGAGCAAAACATATAAAGTGTTGCAAGGGAATTAGAACTACACAAGTGTATCTAGAGGCTCACATTACCATTTACAAATCCATGACATACATAACATCAACACTCCTATATATGAACAAAATCCTCTACTGAGAGGGAATAAGGTCTTTCCTCCTAGAACGTCATGAACCGAGGCACTCCAAACAAGGGCAACCCATTTGTACAACAATACAAGTAAGCAACACATATTGCAAATATAGCATGTATTACAAAAACAAATAAATGCATAGATGTATGATGTTTATAACTTAGGATATGGATATCAATAACCTTGAGTAAAATATGATGTGTCGTACATGATTATGTCCACTTTACTTATCATAATCTATCTCATCCTATTCATAAATTTACCGAGTATAAGTCACATACCAAATCTAGTTGACATTTAAGGCAACCTCTTAAGTCATCGTAAGCTATATTTCTCTAGGCCTTCATTGGATTGGCATATCACAGTCCCTATCAATTCCTCTCAACTACTTCATAATTATGAGAAAGCAATAAGTGTTGTTAAGAAGATTAAATCTTTTACTTAATCTTTTAAACCTGGTCGATCCATATTAAGATATCTTCCCATGGAAGTGCTTCTTGTGTAAGCTAATCTTAAAAACATTATGATCTCATGGTAGAAAACCTAACTTAGTCAACATTGTTCTAGGACGGCCTTACCACAATTCCACTAGAAACACCGAATGCTAAGGAAACTTATTTTAGTTATCTAAGAATTATGCTTCACACACTTCCATCATTCTTAGGCACATTACTTTTATCAATAATAACAATGTTAGCACAAGAATCATTATATAATTTTGATACCCCACAAGTCAGGATACATATGTTAATAAGACTTAACTTGATGTGTATGTTCTTGTACACAGTAGGTCCCAAAGCCTTAGTTAAGGCATTAGCAAGTTGTAAATTATTAGAGACCCAAAGAAATTTAATCAAATTGTGACTGCATTTTTCTCTTATGGTATGACAATCCAATTCAATGTGTTTTGTTTTTTATGAAAAACAGGATTAGAGGCAATGTATATAGCATATTGATTATCACAATATATCAAAGTATGCATGGAATATGCATATTGTAAATCTTCTAATAAATAGTTAAGTCAAGTTATTTCACATGTGGTCAAAGCCATGACTTTATACTCAACCTCACAATAACTTCTAGAAATAGTTATTTGTTTATTAGATTTCCAAGAAATCAATGAATCACCTAGATATATAAAATAACCACTAACAAATCTTCTAGTATTTGGGCAGGATTCCTAATCACTATCATTATAAGTTTTTAACTGCACCATGGAGTGTACAAAAAAGACTAGACCTAAAGTATGAGACCCATTTAGGTATCTAAGGATTCTTAATGTAGCAAAATGGTGTAGAGTGGTATGGCAGGTGATGAACAATATATTACACACTATTCATAATCTTAATTTAGCATGATTGATGATTCTTGGTGCCTAATGGACTTTGTTTCACATGGTTTAGTGTTTTAGACTTTATTGGACTAATATTCCTAAAATGAGTTAATTTGTGATTATTTAGCCTGATTAAATCTATTATCATTTTCAGATCATATTCGGCACCAATGGCATTTTGGGCATTTTGGAAGTGGAGGATATGTGTTGAAGTGAAGATTGTATTTTTATTTAGAGATTTTTTATTCGTAAATTTGGTTTTAGTTTTGGGCTCATTGTTTAGGGCCCATTTTTCGGTTTTACATTCACTCATTTTAGAATTCCGTTTTCTCCTCTTTTGCTCTGCTGGGGTTTCAAATGTTCTTCATTTTTTGTTTTTATTCATCTTCTTCATTTTCGGTTTATTTCTTCCACTCAATGGAAGACTAAACTTGTAGACTAAATTTTTTTGGTAATGTATCACAACGCTTGAGGTTTTGTTATTAATGCATTTTCGGTTTCTTTATTGTTGATTTCTTCTATGTTAGAAACTAGTTTATGAGTTTATCTTCGCTTAGTAGATTTACTCTCTCTAGTGCATGAATGCTTAATTCGTGTAAATTTGTTAACCGTTTCATGCTTATACTGATTTCGCATAGTTAGATGTTTAGGTTTTGGAACTTTGAATTGATTATCGCTTAGTTAATTGATTCTAAAAAGATTTGGAAGTTAATGGTTGGAATGTGAAAATAATCTTTTGAAACCGA
>NC_032019.1:31316427-31321860 GCF_001865875.1 Lupinus angustifolius | reverse complement strand
AGTTATTTGCATGTTGGTTGATTCAGGTGTATGTTGGTTAATATAGTTGTGGTTAGAATTTTTGCATGAAACTTTGTTTCCATACTTCTTTTATGACATATTGAATATTGTATGTATCATAGTCAATCACCTTGTTGCTGGTTGTGAGATACAAACAAGTAGTGACTAGTTTTACTATTGATTTTCTATTTTGGGCATAGCTTTGGAACCGTTAATCAGAATTGGATATATTATATATGCATTTGGGGTAGAAAAATCCAACGATTCTTTCTCTACACACTGTGTCTGTATAACCCACCCTGAAAATCCAAAAAGAGTCTATTCACCATTTCTTTTTTATTTTACAAGTTTATTTTTCCAATTGTTTTGATTTTGTTGCATTTAATTAAATTAGTTAGGCTTTGAGTTTTGTCCTGAAATTTTTGTGTGGATGTTTCCTATGGTGTTAGGATTTTATTGATGCAAAGTTTTTGTTGATTACTGAAATTTAACATGTACTTCACTTACTGCCCTACATGGTTCTTACTGTTGCATTTAGTGTATGACTAGGGGAAATTCTAACTCTTTGCATCCAATAAATCCTGAAATTGATAGAACATTTTATAGTTTGGTTAGACAAGTTAGGAATTTAAATTAAGATAGTGAGGCTTTTCATCTTAGTGTTAATCTACCTGATAGTGATACTGATTCTGTTGTTTTTATGCATTCTGCTGTTTCTGTGCATTTTGTTGCATACTCTGAAAATATGGCTGAACCAACTCCAATCCCACGTGAGAGGATAATAAGGGAGTTGGCTGCACCTGATTTCACATACGAAAGCTTGTGTATCCAGTATCCCAATGAGGATGTGCCATATGTGCTAAAAACTGGACTAATCCATTTGTTGCCTAAGTTTCATGGACTTGCAGGTGAATGTCCTCATAAGCATTTTAAGGAGTTCCACATTGTATGTTCCACATTATATGTTCCACCATGAAGCCTCGTGATGTCCAAGAAGATCACATATGTTTGAAGGCATTCCCACATTCACTTAAGGGTGCTTCAAAAGATTGGTTGTATTACTTGTCCCCTGGTTCTATTACTAGTTGGGATGACCTGAAGAGAATCTTCCTTGAAAAATTCTTTCCCGCCTCCAGCACCACTGCAATCAGAAAAGATAATCAGAAAATTACATGCAGAAGGTTTATATGAATATTTGGATAGATTCAAGAGACTATGTGCAAGTTGCCCCCATCATCAGATATCTGAACATCTCCTCCTGCAATATTTTTATGAGGGTCTGAACAACATGGAGAGGAATATCATTGATGCTGTAAGTGGTGGTGAACTTAGAGATATGACCCATTTTGAGGTTAGAGGTTTGATTGAGAAGATGTCTTCCAACTCTCAATAGTTCAGTGCAAGAAGTAGTGATGCTATAGTGGTTAGAGGTGTCCATGATTTTGGGACAGATTCGGTTAGACAAGATAAACTTGAGAAAAAAATTGACTCCCTTGCTACCTTGGTCACTCAACTTGCTATGCATCAGTAGAAACCACCACTTGCAGCACGAGTTTGTGGCATTTGCACCGCAAATGACCATTATGCTCATGTTTGTCCTTCACTCTTGGAGCCCAAAACTGGTGACCAACCTGAGACATATGCTGCAAATATTTACAACAACATGCCTCAACAACAACATAAGAATTATGATCCTTCATCAAGCAGATACAACCCAGGTTGGAGGAATCATCTTAATCTTAGATGGTTTGATCCTTCACAACCTCATTTAGGGCCACCATTTCAGAATAATAATGCCGCACAAAATAGACCATATGTGCCTCCCAATCCAACAGCAGAGGCAACAACAAGTGAATAATAATCCTGCTCTTGCATCTAGTGAACCTTCATTAGAAGAATTGGTGAGGCAAATGACATTGCAGAATATGCAATTCCAGCAAGAGACAATAGCTTCTATTCAGAGACAAGAGTCCTCCATTCAGAATTTGACCACCCAAATGGGGCATATGGCTATTTCATTAAACACATTGCACTCTCAGAATTCTGATAAGTTGTCTTCCCAAACTATGGTCAACCCGAAGAATGTGAGTGCCGTCACTCTAAGGTCAAGAAAACAGATTGAAGTTGAGCTAGTTGCATCAAAAATGAAGCAACCGGTTTTACAAGAGATTGAGAACACTAGTGAACAAATTCTTGCTAGTGAAACTTCCACATGAGTACTACCTACCCTGCTGGTTTGATAGAGGATGCCTTGGTTCGGGTTGGTGAACTTATTTTTCTTGCTAATTTTTATATTCTCGATATGGAAGAGAGATCCTCTCGTTACACAGTTCCTATTATTTTGGGGAGACCATTTTTTAGAACAGCCCGAACCAAGATAGATGTCCATGCTAGAACATTGTCTATGGAGTTTGGTGATATATTTTTTATGCTATGAAGCATCCATCCGAGGACCATTTTGTGTTTCATATTGATTTACTTGATGAGTTAACTAATGAACATATCTCTGATTTTATTAATGATTTTGATTCTATGTCATTGATAGACTCATACACTTGTCATACATTCACTGATTCTGAAAGGTGTAATTCTTGTATTGATGAGTTTCTGCATATTTCTGTTGATCAAAATGTTGTAGAATCAGATTGTATTAACCCAATTGTTGCAGACATCATACAACAATCTCATTTACTTGTCCATGTGCAAGCTGCAGAATCTATGTCTGCTACTTTGGTTTCATCTGTTTTGCAGGCACCTGTATTGGAGCTTAAACCTTTGCCTGAAAACCTCAAGTATGCTTACTTAGAGGATGATGAGAAGCTTCATGTTATTTTTTCCACCTCCCTTGATGTTGATCAAGAGGAGAAGTTGTTGCAAGTGCTGAAAAAATATAAGAAAGCAATTGGTTGGACCTTAGCCGATATTCCTGGTATTAGCCTATCTATGTGCATGCATAGGATACTCTTGGAAGATGGAGCTAAACTAGTGAGACAAACACAACGGAGACTCAATCCAGTCACCCTTGAGGTTGTGAATAAAGAGGTCACAAAGCTTTTACAAGATGAGATTATATATCCCATTTCTGATAGTCATTTGGTGTGCCCAATTCAGTTGGTTCCAAAGAAGACAAGAATTACAGTGGTGAGAAATGAGAGAGATGAGTTGATTCCTAAGAGAGTGTAGAACAGTTGGAGATTCTGCATTGACTATAGGAGGCTCAACCAAACAACAAGAAATGATCACATTTCTTTGCCATTTATTGATCAGATGCTTGAGCGCTTAGTAGGTAAATCTCATTATTGTTTTCTTGATACTTTTTCTGGGTACTTCCAGATTCATATTGCTCATGAGGATCAGGAGAAGACCACATTCACCTACCCCTTTGGCACTTTTGCCTATAGGAGGATACCTTTTGGCCTATGCAATGCCCCTAGTACATTCCAGCGGTGTTTGGTGAGCATTTTTAGTGACTTTTTAGAGAATTGCATAGAGGTGTTTATGGATGATTTTACAGTTTATGGATCTTCATTTGATGCATGTTTGGATAGTCTGGATAGAGTTCTTCATAAATGCATCGAAACTAATCTTGTTCTGAATTACGAAAAATGTCATTTCATGGTAGAGCAAGGCATAGTTTTGGGGCATGTGATCTCAAATAGGGGAATCGGGGTAGACCCTGCCAAGATAGATGTTATTTCACAATTGCCTTACCCCTCTTGCGTGCGAGAGGTTCGTTCTTTTCTTGGTCATGCAGGTTTCTATCGCAGGTTCATTAAAGATTTTAGCAAGAAGGCTCTTCCACTATCCAACCTGTTGCAAAAGGAGGTGGTCTTTGATTTTGATGAGAGATGTATGGAGGCATTTGATTGCCTCAAGACAGCCTTGACCACCACTCTAATTATCCAGACATCTGATTGGACAGTCCCTTTTGAGCTGATGTGTGATGCTTCTAATAATGCACTGGGGGCTGTCCTTGCTCAAAAAGTGAACAAACTGCCAAGGGTAATTTATTATGCTTCCAGGACCTTAGATGCTGCACAAGAAAATTAAATGACAACTGAAAAAGAACTTTTAGCTATTGTATTTGCTTTGGATAAGTTTAGGTCTTATTTGCTTGGTTCTAGAATTGTTGTTTTCACTGACCATGCAGCTTTGAAGTTCCTATTGAAGAAAGCTGATTCCAAACCAAGACTGGTTAGATGGATGCTCTTGCTCCAATAGTTTGATTTGGTGACTGGCCATTTGAGCAGGATTGAGGGAGTTGTAGACATAATACCTATCAGAGATGATTTTCCCGATGAATAACTTTTGAATATTTCCGTTTCTTTCCCCACCCGTTGGTTTGCCAATATTGTTAATTATTTGGTTGCATCTATTTTTCCTCCACTTGTATCTATAGCTCAAGATGATAAACTTAAGAGTAATGTTAAATATTATGTTTGGGATGATCCCTATTTATGGAGATTGTGTACTGACCAGGTTACTAGAAGATGCATTCCAGATCAAGAGATTGAGTCAGTCATTCAGTTTTGTCATTCTTCTACAGTGGGTGACCATCTTGGTACCGAAAGGACAGTAGGAAAGGTGCTTGACTTTGGATTTTATTGGTCCACCATCTTCAAAGATGTATGGAGAATTTGTAGTACTTGTGAGCAGTGTCAGAGAGCAGGTGGTATCATTTCTTGGAGACAAGAGATGCCTCAACAACCTATGTTATTTTTCGAGGTGTTTGATGTCTGGGGTATTGATTTCATGGGTCCATTTCCTATTTCTTTTAGCTTTTACTATATTCTACTTTCTATTGATTATGTTTCTAAATGGATGGAAGCTAAGGTCACTAGGACTAATGATGTTCAGGTTGTTATGGATTTTGTTAGGTCTCATAGTTTTTGCAGGTTTGGCATACCCAGAGCCATTGTTAGTGGCCAAGGCACCCACTTTTGCAATAGATCCATGCAAGCTATGCTCAAGAAATATGGGGTTGTTCATAGAGTTTTCAAACCTTATCACCCCCAATGTAATGGGCAAGCTAAGATTTCAAACAGAGAGATAAAGAGGATTTTGGAGAAGATGGTGCAGCCTCACAGAAAGGATTGGAGCAACAGACTTGAGGATGATCTTTAGGCACATAGGACTGCTTACAAGGCACTCATACGGATGTCCCCTTATCGGGTTGTCTTTGGTAAAGCAAGTCATCTTCCTGTAGAGATAGAGCATCGTGCATATTGGGCTGTGAAAACTTGTAACTTGGCTCTTGATCAAGCTGGTGAAGAAAGAAAGCTCCAATTGAATGAAATCAATGGGATCCGCTTAGAAGCCTATGAAACTCTAAGTTCTACAAAGAGAATACCAAAATATTCCATGATAACTTGATTTCTAGAAAGGAATTTTTGGTTGGTCAAAAAGTGTTGTTGTACAACTCTAGGCTTGGAC
>NC_032019.1:31314068-31316327 GCF_001865875.1 Lupinus angustifolius | reverse complement strand
TGTGGAGGAGGACTCATTGGTTGAACCCACTTTCCTCCCTCCATGAATCAGGGAGTTTTTCTTTACTTTCTCTACTTTTTATTGCACTTGTCCAATTCCATTGATTGATATGTATGTCTAGATTTTCTTATTATGCTACATTGGGACAATGTGTAGTTTAAGTGTGGGGGGAGACCATTGTAGGTTGTAGGTTTTGTTGATGCATGCTTTTCTTTAACTTTTAGGTTTTGCTTAGGTTTGGGCATTTTATCTCCTACTTTCATTCACTTAAGTCTTGATATCATGTGGTATGAATCCATGCAATTATGTATATCAAGTTGCTTTTGAGAATTAAAAGGTTGAAACAATTGTGATAGACTTGTCCCTTGTGAGAATTTGAGCCTTAATTGTGAATGGATTGTTGTATGCCATCTAATATTCTTTCATGTTTGATTGCACTCTTGATTACTTGCACTCTAGAACTTGACTTGTTTCTTGTTGATACTTGATATTCACATGCACATATTGAAGTGATCTAGGCATTTCTTTTGAATAAGCCACTTAGCCATATAAGCCTACCTTGAACGAATTTATCCTTTGATAGCCCCTTTGAGACTTTTACTTCTTTCATTTTTTCATTGTTATTTAGCTCATTACAAGCTTATTAGTGAAAAACCATGATTGTTCTAACCTTAGGGAATTTCGGAGCTTTAGAATTGTTTTGGGAATATGTATTAAGTAAGAAAGGGTCCATTGTTCTTCAAAACTTGGTTATGTCTTAGTGATGGTTAATACAAATTGTGTACATAAGTGATCATAAAAAAACGAAAATAAAAAAGAAAAACAACAAAAAGAGAAACAAAAGTGAATAAAAGGTTGAGTAAGGCAAAGAAGATTGAAATTAAAGATTTGTTCTTATTTTGGGTTGAGTTTTGCTTACTTTTTACTTATTCCCCATTGCTCATGTATTCCCTTTGGTTTTACCTACATATCCCATATTTATCCTACCTTTCCCTTGGCCCCATTACAACCTTGAAAAGTCCTTTTGATCTTTATGCGCACGTGCTTATGATGTTGATGTTAGAGGCTTGTCAAGCCTATGATTGTGTTTGTTTTCATGAAGAGTTTTGAGTGTAAACACTTGCAACCTAAGACATATGAGTGTAAACACTTTAGAGAGCATTCTTGTGAGGTTCTATCATTGTTGTGACTCATCTCTTGGTTTGATTGATTTCGTGGCATACTTGAATTCATTGGATGATGGTCATTGATATCTTGATTTTATTATTTACTCTTGTGTGTTTGATTTTTCCCATTTCATTGCATTTCTAGATTTCATTGTGAAGTATGTGATTTTCTTAGGTGTTTCATTTTCTAGTTTTTGTGATCTTCTTGCATGACTCACTTTGATGCATATCGGTTAGCATAACCTTATTTCTTGTTTTTGCCCAGGAGTGCAAAAGGTTAATGATCGAGGTCATACCCGATACAAATAATATAACAATTAAAATTGCACTACTAGGAAGTGACTCCTAGGTCGTTTCCCAAGGATTATCTTTCAAGCAAAGCTTCAAACACATTATACTCACACACACAAAAGGGGGTTTTTGTTGTTGAATAGTAAGAACATAAATCAAATTCAGAAACAGTAGTTAAACAATGTAATAAAACGGCTAAATCCCTTTGGTTCATTTGTTCACAACTCAATCCTCGGTTTCAAAAGATTATTTTCATATTCCAACCATTAACTTCCGAATTTGTTGAAAATCAATTAACTAAGCGATAATCAATTCAAAGTTCCAGAACCTAAACCTCAAACTAGGTGAAATTAGTATAAGCATGAAACGATTAACAAATTCACACGAACTAAGCATTCATGCACTACAGAGAGTAAATCAACTAAGTGAAGATAAACTCAACCAACCAGTTTCTAAACAGTGACATTAAGCAAACCATATTCAGAAAAGATAGAAGAAATCAACAATAAAGAAACCGAAAATGCATTAATAACAAAACCTCAAGAGTTGTGATACATTACCGAAGGAACTTAGTCCAGAAATTTAGCCTTCCATGGCAATGGATGAGCAAACCGAAAATGAGAAAATGAAGAATGAGTGAAACCCTAGCAGAGCAAAAAGAGGAAAAACGGAAATGTGTTTTTTTTTTAAAGTGAGGCAAAAGTACAAGTGTGTGTGTTTGGAGTGGGGAATCCGAATTTAACCCCTCCAACATACATAAAACCGAATTGGGCCTAAACAATGGGTCCAAAGCTAAATTACA
>NC_032019.1:31293570-31313968 GCF_001865875.1 Lupinus angustifolius | reverse complement strand
TGTGTAATATATTGTTCATCAAATACCCCCACACTTAACTGATGAACAATATATTACACACTATTCATAACCTTAATTTAGCGTGATTGATGATTCTTGGTGTCTAATGGACTTTGTTTCACATGGTTTAGTGTTTTAGACTTTATTAGACTAATATTCCTGAAATGAGTTAATTTGGGATTATTTAGCCTGATTAAATCTATTATCATTTTCAGATCTTATTTGGCACCAATGACATTTTGGGCATTATGGAAGTGGAGGATATGTCTTCAAGTGAAGATTGTATTTTCATTTTGGGAGTTTTTATTTGTAAATTCGGTTTTATTTTTGGGCCCATTGTTTAGGGCCCATTTTCGGTTTTACTCTTTGTAAAAGAGGGAACCCGAATTCCACTCCAACTCTCTACATTCACCCATTTTAGAATTTCGTTTTCTCCTTTTTTGCTCTACTAGGGTTTCACATGTTCTTCATTTTCGGTTTTCATTCATCTTCTTCATTTTCGGTTTCTTTCTTCCACTCAATGGAAGGCTAAACTTGTAGACTAAATTCCTTTGGTAATGTATTAGAACTCTTGAGGTTTTGTTATTAATGCATTTTCGGTTTCTTTATTGTTGATTTCTTCTATGTTGCATTTTCAGTTTCTTTATTGTTGATTTCTTCTATGTTAGAAACTAGTTTATGAGTTTATCTTCGCTTAGTTGATTTACTCTCTCTAGTGCATGAATGCTTAGTTCGTGTGAATTTGTTAATCGTTTCATGCTTATACTGATTTTGCCTAGTTAGAGGTTTAGGTTGTGGAACTTTGAATTGATTATCGCTTAGTTAATTGATTCTTAACAAATTCGGAAGTTAATGGTTGGAATCTAAAAATAATCTTTTGAAACCGATGATTGAGTTGTGAACAAACGAACCAAAGGGATTTAGCCATTTTATTACATTGCTTAACTATTGTTTCTGAATTTGATTTATGTTCATACTATCCAACAACAAAAAACCCCTTGTGTGTGTGTGAGTATAAGATGTTTGAAGCTTTGCTTGAAAGATAATCCTTGAGAAACGACCTAGGAGTGACGTCCTAGTAGTGTAGTTTTTAATTGTTATATTATTTGTATTGAGTACGGCCTCGATTAGCAGGCCATAAATTGTGCTAGTTGGTTAACATAGAAGGTAATATCAGGTCTTGTATTGGTCAAATATATTAATCTTCCGATCAATCTCCTATAAGCATGGAGATCATCATAAAGAGCAATATTGTCTTGGTAGACATGGGTTTAGGAGTCATTGGTGTAGTGGATGGCTTGCATCCAATCATCCTTGCATAAGAGATAATCTCTAAGGCATACCTTCTTTGATTCATAGAGGTTCCATCTTTGCTTCTAGCAATCTCAAAACCAAGGAAATATTTCAAATTTCAAATTTCATAGATCCTTGGTCATAAAAGTTTTATCCAAAATATGTTTGAGATGATTAATATCTGCAATATTGTTACTATTAAGGATTATATCATCCATATAAACTAAGACTGATGCAATCATGTCCTTTGTGGACCACTTAATGAATAAGGAATGATCTCCTATGGATTTATGATACCCATGCTTTATGAGGAAACTGGAAAGTTTGGCAAACCATTGCCTGTTGGCTGGCTTAAGGCCATAGAAAGATTTTTGAAGCTTACAAACTTGGTTAGTTTGAGTATTGGATAGGCAAGGGGATGGTCATATAGACCTCTTTAATCAAATTCATATGTAGGAAAGCATTGTTTACATTCAACTTCTTAAGGAACCAATTATGTATTGAATTTAATATTAAGACTAATCTAACAATTGAAATCATAGAAACTAGTGAGAATGTTTCAAGATAATAAACACCTTTTGTTTGGGTGTAACTTTTGGAAACTAATCTAGCTTTTTACTTCTCAATGCTCTTATCAACCTTTTACATTACTTTAAAGACCCATTTGCACACTATGGCAGACTTATCATCGGGTAAATTGGTCATAATCTATGTGTTGTTCTATTGGAGAGTAGATAATTCCATATTAATGGCTTCTTGCCAATGAAGGAATGTGATGGCCCGAGACTAAGTCTTTGGCTCTATATTGGTGGTCAAGGAAAGGATTCTAGACTTATAGGTTTGAGATAGGTCATCATAATTCAAATAAGAGGATAATGGGTATCTTGTATCAGAGTTAGGTATGTTAATTTTATTTAGTAAAGCTCAATGATAATCTTGAAGGTAAGTATGGGCTCTAGTGATCCTATTGCTCCTTCTAAGGTTGTGATATTGAGAATCAGTAGTAAATCTCAAGGGGCTAGTACTCCTCATGACAAACTATTTATTTGAACATTGTCTTCTTGAAGGTTATTCATGTTTCTTAGCTGGGAAGGAACAATGTCATCACATAGTGCAGGATTGGGTAAACAGATCTCAAGTACTTCTGGATCAGAGGAAACTTGAGGGATATAAGGAAAAATTCCTTCATAAAAGATCACATTCCTGCTAATCTCTATGGCTTTAGTGCAAAGGTTTAGAAAAATATAGTCTTTTACCCCCTCTATATCCTAGAAAAAGACATTTGTTTGATTTAGGATCAAACTTGCTCCTATAGTGATTATGTGTACTAATATAACACAAGCATCCAATACCCTTTAATAGGTGCATATTAGGTTGATTCTCAATCAACATTTCATATCGAGTCTTATTGCTAAGGACAAATGTGGGGATAATGTTGATTATATGTACAAAATGTTTTATAGAAAAGGACCAATAAATCTTGGGAAACTTACTTTGGATTAATGGAGCTCTAGCTACATTCAAAAGATGTTGATGCTTTTTCTCATAGTGAATTCTAGCCAATTATTAGTTCTAACGATTTTGACTCTAAGGTTAAACTGGTTTTCTATCATGAGGATGAAATCTTGTAGGTTCTTGGAGG
This sequence comes from Lupinus angustifolius, assembly GCF_001865875.1. Taxonomy (NCBI): domain Eukaryota; kingdom Viridiplantae; phylum Streptophyta; class Magnoliopsida; order Fabales; family Fabaceae; genus Lupinus; species Lupinus angustifolius. Next base: position 31,311,033 of record NC_032019.1, on the reverse strand, counting down.
CTTCTGCCTTAGACTTCATGAGATACACCCAGGTGTATCTTGTATGGTCATCTACTATGGATAGGAAATACTTATACCCTTGAATATGGGGTATAGAGAAAGGACCCCGTATATCAACATGTATCATTCTAATTTATGCAAAGAATGAGTATCACTTAAATGCAAAGGTAATTTCTTTTGTTTAGCTTAATGGAAAACATCACATATGTATTCTTTATTGAACTTAACAAAACGAAAGTTGTTCTTTACTTCATTCATACGATTGTATGATGCATGCCCTAATCTAAAATGTCATATGTTGGAATCAGAAATAGAAGCAGAAAAATTTATATGATGTGAGGATCTAGCTTTCTACACATATAGTCCATTGATTGATTTAGTTGAACCAATCATCTTCAAGGACCTCCTTTCCTAAATTTTACAACAATTAGCATCAAAGGATTATATGCTTCCACATGTTAAAGCCAATTTAGATATAGAGATCAGAATGTATGAGAAACTAGGCAAGTATAAGACATTATGAACTATGAGGTTTGGGAGCAAAAGAATTGTCCTAGAGGTTTTTGCTATTACCTCATTTGCATTAGGTAACATTACTCTAATGGGTTTGATCTCCTTATAGGTAAAAAAAATTGTGAAAATGGAACTTTTGTGGTATGTTGCACCATTGTCTAAAATCCAATTGATGGAAAAATATTTCGATTTAGAATTACTTGTTATTTGTTCTTCATGGTTGACTGAAGCAGCTGATAATACATTGCTAATGTTAATGATTGGCTCATCTCCATTGGATTTGCATGTCCTTCCATTAGATTGATGCAACATGTTCACCAACCCCTGATATTGTTGCTTGCTCAATCCATAAACTATTCTATTTTGATATGTTTTGATTTGTTTGTTGTCATAGGACAAGAATTGGTCTTATACCCTTGAACTCACCATAGAGAGGACTTGATTATTCTTGCCAAAATTGGCTGGAAAATCATGTAATTTATAACATGTTTTCATTATATGCCTATTTCTTTAACAATGGGTACAATACTTCTCATAACCAATATTCTTGTTCCATGAACCTCTTCCTGATCCATTTGAATTTCCTCTCCCAGAGTTGCTTGGGCCAAAATATTTGTTTGAACCTTGACCCATTCTAGGGAAACTTCCTTTTCTCCAAGTGTGTGAGACAGCCATAACTTTAGACTCCAATTCTTGTTCATATAGTTATCTTTCTTGCTGAATGATAAGGGAGAACACTTTACTCATGCTTGGGAGGGGATCAATGATCATTATTTGTTCCATCAACAAAGGGCAGCTTTTGCTTTGAAATGAGCCTCATTCTCATTGTTTCTCCCACTAATGATAGTTCTCACCATTCAAGGGAGGTGAGACTAGTGCACTTACTAGATTTTCTTATGCATGAACATGATAGGAAGAATATGGAACTTGGGTTGGATTTATGGGTAGGTGTGTGATGTTGGGTTGGAAGACATATCAGAAGACATGGTGAATGTAACACAACTTTGATACCATAACAAAAAGATTCACAAGAATCTTGAACACTTCACTCAAAGAGAGAAAGATGAAGAAGGAAATGAAAGGAAGAAGAATAATAAACTTGCACACTTTTATTGATTATTATGAATTGAATAAATATTTTACACAACGAGGTTTCTCCATATTTAGATATCATAGTCTTAAACACTTAGCAACTAAAATAAAAAACTAACTAACTATTAACAATGTGATAATAATAAAAATAGCCAAAATGATAAACTTTGCTTGTATCACAGGTAACTTAAATCTGTAGGATGTTGCTGGTCTTGGAGTCTGGCCGAGAATCTTAACATGCCAAGATGTGAGGCTCTGACCGAGGGAAGCCTCGTCTAGTTTATGGCCTGATGCTTGATTATGACCAAGAGAGACCTCGCTTGGTGCATGGCCTAAGGCGTGACTCTGACTGAGAGGAGCCTCGCCAGTGACCCAGTCTGATGCATGTGTATCGGCCATGATGCTCATGCACTGACCGAGATGACTGAAGTCTTTGGCACAACAGCCAACCTTGCTAGCTTGACCAAGGTGCTTGAACTTAGCACAGTCATACCTGATGTCTGGCTCAGCCATGTCCCAATTTGGCACGGTCATGGGACAACTTGACACGGTCATGGGCGTAACTTGAATCAACTTTTGTGCATCACCATCTGACCTTGTCCCTGGTATGTGGGCACCACGCTTAGGCATAAGAACAACATCAACATCATGGATATGAGAATTATGCTTGGACACACTTCCATCATTCTTAGGAACATTACTTTTAACAATATTAACGATGTTAGCACAAGAATTATATATAACTTTGATAATCATTTTACAACATTATGATAACAACATCATCGAAAGAAAGTAAGGAACATGACTATTGAGCCATACCTATTTTTACCCATTGTTATAACTTATAAGTGCCTAGATAGCAATGTTATTAAAACCGGTTCGGACTGGTCGGTTCGACTGGAGAACCGGCCAACCGGTCCCATAACCGGTACGAAACAAGTGTTGTGCCGGCTAAACATCAAAACCGGTGTAAACCGGAGAAAAATCGGTGAACCGTGTCGAAACCGGTGAACCGGTCGGAATTTGATTGAACCGGCCGGTTCATACATGTAATTTTAAAGAACCCCACATAGGCACATACCACATAGAATTAGAAGATGATGATGATGCACAACTAATAACTATTTTTTTATTTATTTTTTTTCGTACATGTAATGTTTTTTATTGCATTGTCAGTTTTGGTTCTAATAACTAATTTATTTTATTGTTAACTTGTATGTTAATTGATGTATGAAAAAATGATATTGTCCTAGATCAATTAAATTTAGAAGATGATGATGATGCACAAATCAACCCTATGGAGAATGTGAACCTAGTTGAAGACAACGTTAGTCAAGCTTTGGACTTAAATGGTAAAGAAATGGAACCTCAATATGAAACAACTTTGACTCTCTGGTGTTAAAGTTTTAAATATATAATATGTTTTGTAGACTAAGTTATGAACTTGCGTCATATGTTTCGAGTTTGTTAAGTAAGACAAGTACTTATGCATTACTATTTGTATTTGTAATTTAGACTTTGGATTTATTAAAGTTGTTTGTTTATGAGAACTCTTACTTTGACTATCAATATGGATTATAAATTTGAGTATCTACATATTAGATAACTTTTGTTACAAGTTTACACACACAGATATATATATATATATATATATAAGCATGTATGTCCGGTTTAACCGGTTTAATCTCATGCGGTTTAATTACTGAACCACTAGTTGAACTACTAAACCAGTATCTTCATCGGTTTGATGACCGGTCCGGTTTTAATAATATTACTAGATAGTATTTTGTTCACATGTGAAAACCACTCCATACCATCCTTTATTTTTCTCATTTGCTTTATTTTTTAAAACAAGTCTATTACATGGTTTTTCTGCAATTACCGATATACCCAAAGATTTCCATCTCAACCAATCCTCATTGTGATCCACATGCTTCGTTTACCAACTATGGCCTTCCAAACTTGTTCTCAATCTCGACACTTGCTAAAAACTTAAAAACATGGTACACTATGGTGTTTACATACTCACACCCTTAAGCACAACATGTTCAATGCACAAACCCTCACATCTAATTGGTCAATTATCTAACTCATAGGTTACTCTTCTCCAATAATTTTTATAAGGCTTTTGATATCTTGAGAACGATGGGCAAAGCAGTTTATAAACATATAAGCATCATATCATATTATAGATAATTACCATGTAAAATAAATCACTCAACATTTTTTATTAAAGCTTAACATAGTTACAATTTAATTAATTGAATCAATTGAACAACAAAGGATATAATACTGAACAATATGACATAATTAAAAAGTTATGTGCACTTTTAATACAAACAGACAAATAATTAATTGAATGTGTGACTTCTTAAGACACCTCTCCAAACCATTCAGAGAAGTTAAAGGAGTTCTCAATATCATGCTCTAAACCAGCACTAGATATCTAGGATGACCAAAATATGAAGTTTTCAATTTCTGGGAGTGATACTTGTTGGGATAAGAATATACAAATGTTAAAATAGATTAATTCTTTACTCATAAAGTAAGAATATATCATTAGTAATTACCAAAAAAAACAAATGTGTCACAATAATTCTCTCTAGGCTGAATTATCCTCGTGAAATGCTCCTTGATAGGCAATCTATCTAACTCAGTGTCAAGTTGTTTTCCTACTCTGCTTCCTTTTATCATTCATATCATTATCACGAATTTAGATGTATAATGGTAGAGATAGCTAAACCAGGATCTTGTCTCTCCAAATTTTCATATTCTCATCTCTTAAACTAATCATATTTTACCAAATAACATAAAAATGTTTTTTTTTATTTTTTATTTTCAAATAAATAATAATTTTCAATTAGATTGTAATATAATAAGATATTAAAAAAATGAGATAATTGATCTCATTCGAAATATCTAATAAACTAGCTTACAACTTACAGACTAACTAGAAACTTATAAGATAGCCAAAAACTTAAAAAAAAATTGAATTTGAATTTCAAATTTATAAGCTAGTTAATGCAATCAACTAAATAATCACACAATTGATCATATTGTTTTTCTTCCTGAATCTTCAAATGCTTTTCTTGCTTGTTTCAGGGCTTAGCTCACCTTCAATTGAGGTTCATGTTCAACACTTTCAGCTTCTAGTTCAAGTTCAGTTTCAGTTTCAAGAACTTCAAGTACAGGATCATTCACCTTATCAACAACCTCAGGTTCAATGGTAACATTCCTTTTCTTTGGTGTTGACTTCCTTTTCTTTGGTGCTGACTTCCTTTTTTTTGGTGCTGACTTTATTTTCTTTGGTGCTGACATTCTTTTCTTCTGTGTTGACTTCCTTTTCTTCAGGTCTAACCTCTTTTTATTTCCGTTGTTGCTGATATCTTCCTCAAAAAGGTAATCATCTTCATTTACAGGTGCAAAATCTGGTGCAAATTCAGCTACATGATCAGCAGTAGGTTGATTAAATTCAGTTACAGGTTCAGAAGGTTGACTTAAAGGTTCAGAAGGTTAACTTAAAGGTTTAGAATGTTGAGTTGCAGGCTCAATTGAAGGTTTAGAAGGTTGAGTTGCAGGTTAAGTTGAATGTTCAGAAGCTTTGGCAACTAGTTCAAAAGGTTCTGGTGCATCATCACAACTTCCTTCATGCATTGAATATATTTCCGAATCATTATCATCTTCAAGTTGAGACATAAATTTTGTGTCTTCCTCATTCAACATAGGACGTTCAAAGTACACATGCATCTCATAATCACCAATGTCATCCACCTTATTGGCCTTCAATGTTGTAGCCACCATTTTATTGATATCTTTATCTTTCTCCAATGCCATTAATCCACTCTCCAAATATGGATCTTCAGGATTTTGTCAATACATTGCTTGGAAATCGTGATAACCACACTGAAAAAATAATGTCTCCAAATCCATTAAGTTTACCAAATCCACATCCAAAGGGGGCATTCTCTCAATTTTTTGACCAATGTATTGGAAGTTGTCATCACTGTCCATGGCAAACCGACACCCATAGTGATAAACCAAAACAATATATTTAGACATCTGCATGAATGTGACCCAACACAACCAAATATACAAATATTAAACTACAAATGGACTATCACATGGATTAAAAAACAGAATTGGGACCACATGAAGCAAAAAGAAAAAATATAAGGGACCACATACCTCGAAATCGCAGCTTCGATTCTCTTTACAATGACAGACACAAACCAACAATAAACGTTTTACACTTTGAAGGGTGAACAAAGTAAAGGGCGATTATGGTCAAGAAAAGTCGATTTCGAATGTTGTGGGTTGAAGGGTGAAGATTATTGAAGGAAATGAGGAGATGTAAGGGTGGAGACGAAAGAAGGTAGAAGATCAATCAAAACAGCATCGTTTTTGTCAATGCAAAACGGCGTCGTTTTTGTCAATGCAAAACGACGTCGTTTAGTATAAAAATAATAAAAAAATAATTTATTTAAATTTTTAATTTTTTAATTTTTTTTTTACAAAAACGACGTTGTTTTGAGCGGGAAAAAATTTAAGAAAATAACGGGTTGCTAACATTGCAAGTTGTACACGTAGGACTATCCACCATGGTCCATGTCAACATTTAACGTGCCACACTAGTAAAACTGTCACATTTAACGATGCTCACATGACGGAAGAACTAACATAACTCTACGTTGAATTTGTATGGGACTAAAATATCACTTAAAAAATTTTAGGGACTAAATTGGTAACTACGAAAAAAATGAAGGATGTAATTACTCTAGTGTATATTACTCTAGTGTATTACTCTAGTGTATATTAACTATTTCCTAAAACCATTCTTTTAACATTTTAGGGACTAAATTGGTAATTACTCTAGTGTATATTAACTATTTCCTAAAACCATTCTTTTAACATTTTAGGGACTAAATTGGTAATTACTCTAGTGTATATTAACTATTTCCTAAAACCATTCTTTTAACATTTTTTTAATAAATAAATATAATTGCAAATGATTAAAGTTGTTAAGTCCAAGTAATTCTTTTGAAAATAGTATAGATAGATATATCAAAACAATTTTCGATAGTTATCTTCTTCAAATTGAAAATATTACCATAATGATTTATACGAGTTCACTTAATGAGGTACATCCTGTACTCCCAATACTAATTAAAGGATTTCCTCATTCAACACCGACCAAAAGATATATACTACTATTCTGATTAGTATAAGTATTGAGCTCTCTTTAAGTAACTTATGAATATTCACAATCTCTTTAAGAAGTCAAGTATTATCACCTCTCGAAGTAACGAATCTAACACAATAGATTGTTGGGATTTGATTAAAATAAACTCAATACGTGAGGATACAAAATTTCCTAGATTAAATGATAAAGCTTGTTAAACTTTATACAGGGTAAACATATTAGATGTTTTTTAAAACTCTAAGTGTTTATCTTTTTTATGAGGTTTCTCTAGATATCTTTTTGTTAGCTCAACTATCTTTCCTTTTCTCTGTCATTTTCTTTACTCTTTACAATACTCATATAAAAATCTATACAAAGAGAATATGTGATAAGAACTTTTCTTCTAAGTGTATTTTTCAATATTCGTTCCAAGTTGTTCATACAAAAGAATTCAATATTCATAATGAATTTCTACCAAGTCTTCTGCGATTCAACTATCTTTTTTGGATGATCTTAAGAATCGATTATATCCATTTTGATGTATAGACTTTGTCTTCAAAAGGAATTTTAAGGCTTCAATAATATTTTATACTAGACATCAATTGTTTCCTTTTATGGTAAGAACAAAACTACTTTCTCCATAAAATCTTCATTAGCAATGCAAAAAATTTCTTACCATAAACATTGCATTTAATGCATATATTATATTAATATTATAAGATAAACAATTAAAAATAAATATTCAATCATTCGCATACAGAATAAGATCATTTAATAATATTAGGCAATTTAAGAATAAGCTTTGGACACAATCTAGAAAAGATTTGGTGCATAATCTTTCTTAATGACTTAGCTTTATATGAAATCTCACTTGATTCATTATTTCTATATATTAATTATTTTAAGGGATATAATCAGTATGGCAACACACCATTGATTTGTTGGACATTTAACTATATGGATGAAGGATCAACAAGTGTCTTTAGTAGTATAGTTGTGATGAGGAACCTAAAAAGACTAGATTGAAAAGAATAATGTTTAGAGAGGCTTTGTTAAGTTCTTAAAATATGTAATTCGATCAGCTATAGTGAAATCTTAGTACTGTCAACAATAATAGTTCATGTCTTGGGTGATTCGCTATAAGTTCTACACAATATTCATGAATTCAACTATTTTCTTTGGATGATCTTTACGGTTGATTTTATCCATTTTGATGTGTAGAATTTGTCTTCTAAATGAATTTTGAGCCTTCAATGCTCTATACTTAATATCATGCGTATCCTTTGATGATAAAGAACAAAGTTACTTTCTCCACAAAATGCATATATTATATTAATATTATAAGATAAAAAATTAAGAATAAATATTCAATCATTCACATACAAAATAAGATCATTTTATGATATTCGATCATTTAACAATAAGCTTTGGACGCAATCTAAAAAAGACAAGTTAAAGCTCTTGACGTGTTACACTAACGTCACCTTTGCGTTAGAAGCACAAGTCTTGCTTTTCATCCAAGTGTCTTAATATACATATTTTTTAATTTAATAAATGAAACCCAAAATTTAAACAGACATCTGAATTATTAACTTGGGTAAGGTATAATGTTCATCACTTTGTTTTAATTAATTAAATGATAATCACAAGGCGGAGTTTAGAAAAACAGAGAATAATAAATAAAAAACAAAGTATATTCTCTTCTTGTGCTTGATGGTCCATATTTTTTTTTATAATTGAAATTTTATTGATATTAGAGAAAAATGTATGTGGTGATAGTAAATGAATTTTATACACTGACATTACATTATTCACTATTCATATTTAATCATCATTGACTCCTAAAAAAGGAATACAAATGAATAGTAAATTATGTTCTGATTGTGTATAAATATTTACACTCACAGTACACATATATTACACTCTTAATATTATCTAGTGAAACATATTTTAGAAAACTCTCCCACCTTCATCTACAAAACTATCATGTAGGGGGAAAAATAGATCAAAAATATCCTTGTTTAAGAGTATAACCAAATGTAGGATTAGGAATATCTTGACCAAGAGCTGAAGCAGCACCAAGAGAAGGAATATCTTGATCAAGAGTTGGCAGTGTAGGATGCAGCAACACAGATTGTTACATTTGATTTGTCACATTGCCAGCTGGTTCAAGAAACTTGTATAGATTCTCAAGCTGAAAAATAAATACATAAATGAATCATTGTATTTTTTATGGAAAAATAAACACATAGATATAGTTGTCAATTCTCCTAAAATATGATAATTTTCTTTTTAGCCCGAACAAAATAATTTTTTTTCAATAAAAATCCTGTCTCAGTTGTGTTACATATGTTGTCCCGAACTAATGTATAATAAAACAAAAACAATAACAATAATAAATATATAAAATTTTAATTGATATAACATATTTCTATTTGTTAAAGATAATATATGAAACAGGATATGAAACAACATATATTTGTTCCACATAGATAATGCATGAACAGCTGACAGATTTCACTAACAATGTTGACAAAAATCAAAATTATTTGGGTTGCATGAACTCAAAACAAAAAAATATTTTGGAGAGAATAATAATAAATCAACCATAATTCACAACACCAAAATCATATTTAAGAATAAAACACAATTCAAACGAAAGGAGAAGCAATAAAAAATAGTGAACTAGCCTCTTGTTGAATCCGCGCATTTTCCAGCAGTAAGTTTTGAAGGCAAAGTTGGTGTTCTTCCTCTCTTAAGAGTGGACCTCCACATGATATGCAATTGTAATTCTTCAACATATCTCTTATCATCATGTTTTCTACTTGCAACCGTTGATTCTCAACCCTTAGATGATTGTTTTCTGTTTGTTCACGGCTACCCTGAAAAAACATATTACATAAAATTATTATTATTGCTTACTTATTGAAGATTTCGATTCCTGAAATGGACACTTATTGGTTATATAAAAAAAAGTATTTATATGACTAGTCTTAAATGAATAATTATGCTAAAGCAAATAGATCACCACCTTTTCTTTGACCCTCTTATTTTGAAACCAGTACTTTATTTGTTTTTCACCAAGGTTAAGCTCTTTGGCTAATTTTTGTCTTTGGCTTTCATTTGGACGAGGACATTCCTTGAACGCTCTGATTCAGAAAAGAAAATCTCAATCAGCTGATATGAATAGACTTTGAAAGAAATATATATGTTAATATTGATGAATCAAATACATGAACATTGTGATATAAATGGCTAGATATGAATAGACATACCCAATACAATAACTTTGACTAAGATTCTTGATCGATGAAATCATATTTATTAAACATAATGATATATTATCATAAAAATCAACAAACAAATCCTCATACACATTAAAAGTGTGTATGTCATAAATAATATTTTATTTATTAATAGTCGAACTATATATGACAAGTTATTTTCTTTTGTCGGTGGAAAATTTTGTTTTATTTTGCAGGAGGATTTATATGATAATTTATATTATGATATATCTACTCAATAATTAATCTAGTATCAATAAACTAATACAATTAACAACTTTTTTATTCTAAATTCATTAAAAAGGGACAGAGTCTACAAGAAAAAAATCAAATGAGGAAAAACATGAAATCAATTTCATAAGAATTTAAATGTGTTAGGTAAATATTAATTGAATACTTTCAGTCCCCAAAAATATTATTAATAAGCAATGAAATCATTCATGATTACAATCAAAAATCAATTTAAGAGAAATTGATTAACCAATAAATGAAAAAAGCTTATGGTAAAGTAAAATTAAAAGGTCGAAAACAAGAGAATGTGATCTTACTCTTCAAGTTTAGATTTCTGATCTGAAGTGTGACGACGAGAGTTAGATCCTGCAATCATTTCCCTTGAAGAATCCATAGTTTTCAACTTTAATATAAAATGCACCTTTAAAGACTGAACCTTTTCTTCTCTGTTATGTAATTGAGATTTGTAAATAGACTTCGAATATTTATATATCCTTCTTTACACCTTAGAAATGGTTAGATGCATGATATGAATTCGTAGTTGTATTCACATAGGCAATTCAACGAAAGGTAAAATAAAATAATAATTTTATTACCTTTTATGCTAGGAATTCTCATATAGATTCATGTATACGTGACAAAAATTGAAATTCTAATGATTTTCTTTTTGTAAAGAGCCAATCACTTGACAGCCAAATCATTAAAAACATAGAAAAATTTAGAAATTTAGGAAAGATACCATATATTTCTAATATAAAGTGGAAAAAAATTGCATAATGTAACGGAAGGTTTTTCACAGATTATTTCCAATTGAATATAAAAGTAAAAGTATCGGGAGTGACACACTAATTATACACCCCAGAAGAGATTAATTTCTTACTCATGTGATGATGGATACCTTTAATATTACCAAAAAAAAATATAAAAGTAAAGTAAAAATCGAGATTATTTCAATCTGGTCAAAGATTTTTAATTGTTCCTCTTATATCTTATTATAAGACACCATATATAATATTTTATTGTCCCTCTTATAAGATAATTTACATTTTCTATACAACATTTAATTTACATTTTCTTATTATAAGACATCATATATAATATTTCATTTCTACTATTAAACATTTTGACTATCTATACATTTTTTGTTGTTTTGAATAAGATTATTATTTAAGGAACAATATTAAATGAGTAATATTGTAATGTTATAATATTTAAAAAGAGGAAAGTAATTATTTTTATTAGTATGTACAATTTAGTTAAAAATATTTTGTAAATATGATTTAAGTAGTATGAAACAAACAAGCAAAAATTGTAGATTGAATAAATACATAAACTAAAGGAGTACTAGGTAAGATAAGAGAAATGTGCTCTAAACATGGCAGGTAACATTTATATACAATCAATCACTATCAGATTTATGGATGAGGATATGTTGTCCCCACATGTATCCTTCCACTTGAGATAATCATGTCCAAGTCGGAAACATTTACAGGTATGTGAGGCTAACTCTTCCAACGGGTATTTTTCTCATACACAAGATTCGAACCCGGGTTCTTACTTAAGGAAAATTAAGCATGTACCACTTGAACCAACGTCTATTGGTCTATAAATGATACTTTCATGTTTGTGTAATTACATCACATTTAGTATTTGTTTTACACGAAATTCTTTTTATCCAAATAATGAGTGCTATTTTATGTTTGTTGCATTATCACTCAGTTAATATTAAGAGCATATTTTTTTGTTATTTTGTGTACATTTAATGAAAAGACAACTAAAAGTCAAGAAATAAGCTCATTTTATAAAAACACCACCTCCGATGTTTGCCACTATGCCCCCATGCAACACAAAAGGAAAATTAGCAAGGAATTGATCATCGAAAGATAAAATCATGAAGAGAAAATCTTGCTTTTATTTTATTGAAGATTATCTTTCGATTTTATAAGGCACGTGAGACCATAGTTTTGTTAAATTTGAAAATGATAAGGATAACTGAATATTTTTTTACTTTAAAATGCTACATAAATGTCATTCATACTATGTGTCAAGTTAAATAGTGATTAAATTTTGTGATATCAATTTTTATGTCATCCCATATATACGAACTTATAAGAGGATAAATATGGAAGTATAATGTAATTCTAAAAAAAAAAATCAGTAAGTAATACTAACTGAAAAGAGGTTAAATATGAAAACATAAAGTAAATCTAATTAGAATAAGGGAAAAGATATATGTACCGACAATATAAAAGTTTTTTACATTATTACTACATTATCTATCATTTATATTCAATTATCATTAACTTTTAAATAAAAGTAATACAAATGAATGGTAAATGATGCACTGACTGTGTATAAATATATGCACTGTTAATATATAGACATTACACTTTTAGAATAATTAGAGATATGATCACTAAAATTAGGATTAGACCAAGGGTTGTAATCAACATGAAAATAAGGATGGCAAACAATGAACAACATTGCTGGGAAGAGATAAGAATGTCAACTATATTGAAAGCTTTTTGTTTCCATAGAATGAGGAGCTAAACCATTTTTTCTGACATTAGATGTAACTATTTAAACTTGATGCATCCAATGTGACTATTTTATTTATTTGCAATATTATTTCATTGTATTTCATGTATACTCTTTTATTTAATACTTGTTTGGCTTGATCACCAAAATTATGATTTAAGGCTTGAATGTGTAATGAAAATTTCATGTTTAAAGTTGACCTAGAGTAACTCATCTAGTTAAGTCTAGGAATGAAATTAATTGAATTAGACATTAAATGCCCAATTTTATTATGATTGTTCAATTAATTGTTCAAGGGATTGAGAAATGATTGTTTCAATTGAAATGATTATTCAACCTCTAAGTATCCAATGATTATTTTAATGGAAATAATTATTGTTTGATTATTGGTTCAGTGTTGTTGACTTCAACCATAGGATCCTATGACAATTTTATTATGATTGTTCAATTAAGTGTTAAAAGGCGTTTGCGTAGGATCATATGGTTGAAGTCAACAACACTGAACCTAATATCATTAAAATTTGTCGACAAAGTGTTATTCATTTGAAGATTAAAGAATTACTAGCTAACTAGGTGTAGCATCGTGTTGTTCAGAGTTGGTGTTGGCTCAATAAGCACAATATGTATAACTAGTCATGGTAGCATATCAATATGGTAGCTCATCCTATGCAAATTAAATTTTAATATGAGTGAATAAACATTTATTGTACATGTAAATCAAAGAGATAGCTCAATTCTTAGAAACTCTCATCTTATCCTACTTTCTCTCTCATCCCAATCTTATCTTATCATCTCCATTTCATCTAATCTCATCTTTTATTTTAATTTGACACATTTTAATTAAATTCCTAATTCACCTTAAGTGTTTAAAGTATTTAAATAAAAAATAATTAAGAAATATTTACAATCCCTTTGGATTCGATAATTTATTATTCAACAACAAAATTATATATTTGTAGCATTGTACACATTAAGTTTTTGGTGTGGTTGTTGAGGACTACATCAAATATTCTCTAAATGAAATATTTTTAAAGATAGTTGTATTAAGTTCTTGTTTTCTCTTTGATTACCTTGAAGTCTTTTGCAAAGGCAATCAAAGGGAATGAGTGAGAGAAAGTTTGTACTGATAAAAGATATGACTGATCTAGATAATAGCAATTTACTTGAGGATTTTCCAACACTTAATGTTTGAGGTTTGCAGTCCAATGTTGTAAGACCAACCATAAAAGTAGGGCACCTTATCTTATTGCCTAATTTAAACTTCTCGATAAAGATGAACCACTTTAGCGAATTATCTTTATAGGACATGTATGATAATGAAGACATGTTCTTCGAAATATGTGAAATACTTAGGATTGAAGGTGATTCTATTCACCGACACCTATTTTCTTCATCTCTAGGGGATAAACCTAAGGCACAACTCAAGTCTATGACTGCTAACACATTTTCCACTTGATCATATAAAACAAGCTTTGTGATGGTTCAAATCACAAGTGTATGATTGGGTTGTTAAGTAATAAAATTCTTTGAACTCATATGAACTGAAATATCTCTTGATTAAGCTTAATTAATTATTCTTAAAAACTATATGATTTAATTCAAAATTTGATTGAGATGATGATTGAATAAAATAGATAAACAATAAATAATTCAAAAGGTAATATAACTTAAGATACGAAAAATGGTTTCTGTTAGCACTTGATTTTAGTGAATCATTGTTATTACAATCGTTCCTTGAATATGTGGAAGCGAGCCACCCAATTGAACGTTAATTTCTCTCCCAAAATACAAAGATCGTATTTGATTGAAGACTATACCTATACTTGTGGTATTGATTCAATTGGATCCTTTACTTGGTCTCTTTGTCAATCTCTTATTGAAAAACATAATCAAAGCCCCGAGGATCATAGAACTACTGTCATGATCTAAGACTCAAGCTTAGATGCTATAGTTCCATTAGTTGAGTTTTCCTCTCTGTACTTTGCTAATCTACCTACAACATGTGAACTTATGACCACTAAACCCACAAGTATAAATTTTAATAATATCGATTAACAAGAGTTCTAACTCACCTAGAGGGGATTGAATATGTAATTTTCGTTACAATTAAAACAATTCAGTTACAAAAGATAGTCATAGATTTTCACTAGTTTTAATCGATTAAAAAATGACTTAATCAATTAACATAAAGCTCTAGTTAATCAATTAACATAAGGCTTAATCAATTAACCCTACTAATTTTCTTGAAAATCTTTTGTTCTTGATACAAAAAAACAATAATTAATCTATTCTTATTAGCACTTAAACAGTTCCACTAATATGATTAATCATGCAATAATCCTAATATGAAATCCATTCAAGATAGTGGAAAACAATAGTTGCGTAAATGTAAAAGTTTAGGCATAAGAGAAAATTGACACGATCAATTTATCCTTGTTTGATTGCCAACCACTGCAATCTATATTCAATCATCCCCTTCTAATCTGGGAGATGGTCTTTCACGATGAAGAAATCGAATGTCTTTACAAACACTTGTTCCACCAAGAACCTCTTGGACCTAGCTTCTAATGGATACCATACCACTTCAAGCCTAGGATTTCTTCCAAAATTCATCTCTTCTTCTAAGGTGATGCCTCACACTCCAAGAGACGAATTACAACTAGATCGATCTTTTGTGTACAAAAATCTTGAACATTCGATGTTCTAATCATACACTCAATTCAAAACCAATTTTTTTTGATAAATCTCACAATCTCAGAGTATGAAGATGAATGAATATGAGATGCAAAAGTTTTGTAAAATCTTTGATATGATGAATGCTTGAAAACTCTTCAAAGATTCATAAACTTTCTCTTATTATGTATCAAAAGTTTCTAACTCAATTTTTCAGAAAACTCTTTGCCTTTCTCTTGAAAATTCATTGTAAAATCTTGTGTATCAATCTTGGTTTGCTCATGGGAAAGGGTAGTTAAAATATTTTTCACTTTCAAACTATTTTATGTTATATTAGTTGATTATATAGACACTTAATTGATTAATGTTCTTTAAAATATCCAAGATTCCAAAACTAAAACCGATTTAATCGATTAACCATGTACTTAATTGATTAACGAGTTTCTCATTTACAAAGACTTAATTGATTATCTATTTTCTGAAAATACTAAGTTAATATTCAATGAACCTCTAACATGGTTAATTAAATGTATGATGCATGATTTTGAAAGTGATATAATTTCGACTTGTTTAATGCATCAAAACCATGTAGTCTTATATGACTGCTAATGCACCTAAATCATGTATTGGTGTAAATCTCATATGCATCATGTTCATCATTCTAATATGTGATATTTACCATTAGGATCACCTAACTTAGACTCTACCCATTCAAAAAATCTTAGGAACTAAAGAAATGAAAATTTAATCTTTAGCTTTATTGATCCTCTTGATGCTTGAACTTGATTCTTTCATGTTGTTGTAGTTACTTTGTCCTTATCCATACTTTGTCTTTATCGAACTTTAAGCTTTGTCTTCATTAAAACCATGTCATGCACACTTGTATTCACAAATAACATCTGAACCACAACACTCATAAAATGACTAAAGGTAACAACTTAACACGTAATCATCAAAGGGCATATCCCCTTAAGCCAAAAATATGAAACTACCAACTCATGATAGTAAATAAATAAAAAGAAATTTGTATCAAAGAGCAAAGGGAAAAATGCATAATTCTTATTTTCTAATCATGAGTGTAACTCATATTTTAGTCACTTAAATTGTATGTTTACATGAGATCACAAAGATTTTGCTTATAGGAATGGTTTTAATGACCCGACCATAGAAAACGATAAGAGAAATCAAATAAAACTTTATCCCAATCTTTGTTTTATTAAATATTGGATTTATCCTTTTTAATAATGTTTATCAAATCCAATATAAATCTAGGATTATCTTCACTTTATCTCATTTTATAAGTGGTCCACCATTTTAAATCGTATCTTTTAGTATTTTTATCTTCATCTGGAGCTATTTTTATTAAGTCTACATAAAATATTAGATAACGCACTCTTAATCTGAACGAAGTGATAATTTAGTAGCGATCAATTAAAATCATAATTCCAATAAGGATTTTCATACAAAATAAATATTAAACATAATGTATTTTCACACATCATTTTATTGAGTAATATTTTTCATCATTGTTAGACTCTTAGGAAAGATACAAAGATATGTTGGAGTCATGCCCTCATCATGGGTTAGAGAAGTGATTGATAATTACCAACTTTTACAATGGGCTTGATCACTTTTCAAGGGTGCCACTTGACTATGCAACTCATAGAGCACTAATGAGTAAATGGATACTTGATACATATGAGATAATTGAGAATGTTAACTCTAATCACCACTAGTGGGCCAACCAAAGACAAAAGCCTCTTGAAATTCAATTTATGCATCATGTGGGAGAAGAATATCCAAGAAGAAGTGACCGTTGAAGATGAAAATTTCATTATTTTTTGTAGAGGAGAATAAAGATCCTGTGATGGAGAAATGTAATGGTCACTATGAATCAAATGATCTTGGTGTTGGAGAAATTCCTTCTCCATCCGAAATCCATATAGTCAATGC
>NC_032019.1:31293232-31293470 GCF_001865875.1 Lupinus angustifolius | reverse complement strand
CTCATCCTATCCTCGTCCTCATCCTCATCCTATCCTAATTCTCATTCTCGTCCTCATCCTATCTTCCTCCTTATCCTCATCGTCATCCTCATCCTTATCCTATCTTCATCCTCATCCTCATACTCATCCTATCCTCTTCCTTATCCTCATCCACTTCATCTTCCTCATCCTCATCCTATCCTCATCCTTATCTTCATCCATATCCTATCCTTATCCTTATTCTCGTGCTAATCCTATC
>NC_032019.1:31292889-31293132 GCF_001865875.1 Lupinus angustifolius | reverse complement strand
CTAATCCTCTACCTCATCCTCATCCTATCCTTATCATGAACCTCATCCTCTTGCACATTCTCATCGTCATCCTATCCTCTTCCTCATCCTCATTCTCTTCCTCAACCTATCCTCCTCCTCATCCTCATCCTACCATCATTCTCATTCTCGATTTCATCCTATCCTCCTCCTCATCCTCATCCTACCATCATTCTCATTCTCGTTTTCATCCTATCCTCTTCCTCATCCTCATCCTCCTCCTCA
>NC_032019.1:31292357-31292789 GCF_001865875.1 Lupinus angustifolius | reverse complement strand
TATCCTCATCCTATCCTCATCCTCGTCCTCATTCACGTCCTTAACCTATCCTCCTCATCCTCATCCTATCCTCATTCTCGTCCTCATCCTATTCTCATCCTCGTCCTAATCCACATCCTATCCTCATCCTCTTCCTCTTCCTCATCCTCATCCTCCTCCTCTTCCTACTCTTAATCCTATCCTCATTCTCGTCCTCATCCTATTCTCATCCTCGTCCTAATCCACATCCTATCCTCATCCTCTTCCTCTTCCTCATCCTCATCCTCCTCCTCTTCCTACTCTTAATCCTATCCTCATTCTCGTCCTCATCCTATTCTCATCCTCGTCCTAATCCACATCCTATCCTCATCCTCATTCTCGTCCTAATGCTGTCCTCGTCCTCATCCTAACCTCATCTTCTTCCACATCCTCATCCTCATCCCCTTCCTCTTC
>NC_032019.1:31291955-31292257 GCF_001865875.1 Lupinus angustifolius | reverse complement strand
CATCCTATCCTCATCCTCATTCTCGTCCTCATCCTAACCTCATCCTCCTCCTCATCCTATCCTCATCCTCATTCTCGTCCTCATCTTATCCTCATTAACATCCTATCCTCATCCTCATTCTCGTCCTCATCCTATCCTCGTCCTCTTCCTCACCCCCATCCTCCTCCTCATCCTATCCTTATCCACATCCACACTCACATCCTCATCCTATCTTCATCCTCATTCTACTCATCATCCTACCCTCATTGTTGTCCTCATCTTATCCTCATTCTCATTCTAGTCCTCATCCTATCCACTTACTC
>NC_032019.1:31291548-31291855 GCF_001865875.1 Lupinus angustifolius | reverse complement strand
TCATCCTATCCTCATTCTCCTCCTCCTCCTATCCTCATCCTCATCCTCATCCTAATCCTCATCCTCATCATCATCCTCATCCTCATCCTCATTCTCGTCCTCCTCCTATCCTCATCCTCGTCCTCATCCTCTTGGTAATCCTCTTCCTCATCCATCCTCATCCTCATCCTCATTCTCTTCCACATTCCCATCCTCATCCTAACCTCATCCTCATCTTCGTCGTCATATTATCCTCATCCTCATCCTCATCTTCGTCCTCATATTATCCTCATCCTCTTCCTCATCCTATCCTATCCTATCCTAATCC
>NC_032019.1:31291216-31291448 GCF_001865875.1 Lupinus angustifolius | reverse complement strand
ATCCTCATTCTCGTCCTCATCCTATTCTCATCCTCATCCTCATCCTCATCCTATCCTCAGTCTCATTCTCGTCCTCATCCTATCCTCATCCTCATCCTCATCCTATCATCATTCTCATTCCCATCATCATCCTTTCCTCTACCTCGTCCTCATCCTCCTCCTCATCCTCCTCTTCCCCCTATCCTCATTCTCATCCTCTTCCTATCCTCATCCTCATCCTCTACCTCATTCT
>NC_032019.1:31290845-31291116 GCF_001865875.1 Lupinus angustifolius | reverse complement strand
TCCTATCCTCATCCTCTTCCTCTTCCTCATCCTATCCTCCTCCTCATTCTCGTCCTCATCCTACCCTCATTCTCAACCTCATTCTACTCCTCACCATATCCTCGTCCTCATCCTCATTCTATCCTAATCCTCATCCTCATTCTACTTCTCATCGTATCCTCATCCACATTCTCATCCTCATCCTATCCTCATCCTCGTCCTAATCCACATCCTATCCTCATCCTCATTCTCGTCCTAATCCTATCCTCAT
This sequence comes from Lupinus angustifolius, assembly GCF_001865875.1. Classification (NCBI taxonomy): domain Eukaryota; kingdom Viridiplantae; phylum Streptophyta; class Magnoliopsida; order Fabales; family Fabaceae; genus Lupinus; species Lupinus angustifolius. The sequence continues at coordinate 31,290,866 of NC_032019.1, read as the reverse complement.
CCTCATCCTAACCTCATCCTC
>NC_032019.1:31290377-31290745 GCF_001865875.1 Lupinus angustifolius | reverse complement strand
ATTCTTATCCTCCTCCTATCCTCATCCTCATCCTAACCTCGTCCTCATCCTCATCCTCTTCCTCTTCCTCATCCTCATCATCCTCCTCATCCTATCCTTATCCTCATCCACATTCTCAACCTCATCTTATTCTGATCCTCTTCCTCATCCTCATTCTACTCCTCATCCTCATTCTCGTCCTCATCCTATCCTCATCCTCGTCCTAATCCACATCATATCCTCATCCTCATTTTCGTTCTAATCCTATCCCCATCCTCATCCTAAGCTCATGCTCTTCCTCATCCTTATCGTCATCCTCTTTCTCATCCTCATCCACATTCACGTCCTCATCATATCCTCATCCTCATCCTCATTCTCGTCCTCATCCT
>NC_032019.1:31290021-31290277 GCF_001865875.1 Lupinus angustifolius | reverse complement strand
CAATCATGTATGGCTGCTAAGGCTAAAACAAGTCTAACAGTGGAGATTTTGGCAACAAGGGAGAAGGTTTCAAGATAATCCACTCCCTCGGTTTGATTATATCCCTTAGCAACTAATCTAGTCTTGTGTCTCTCGATACTTCCATCATCTTTGTACTTAATCTTAAAGACCCATTTACATCCTATGGCAGATTTATCTTTAGGGAGGTTAGTTATGATCCAGGTATTGTTCTGTTCTAAGGCAGACAACTCCTTAT
>NC_032019.1:31289652-31289921 GCF_001865875.1 Lupinus angustifolius | reverse complement strand
TAGGTAGGAGGATAAGGGATACTTAGTAAGGGATGTAGGGGGATTGGTTTTATTGAGAAGGGCACAGTGATAATCTTGGAGGTAGGTGGGTGTTTTACTTATCCTGCTACTTCTTCTGAGGTTATGATCCTCAGACTGTCCAGGAGATTGATAATCTATCTCCTCACTGCTGTTGTCTAAGTGGTGTCTATCTTCGAGGGGATGATGAATATTGTCATCCAAGGTGAGAGGATTGATCAAAGGGTCCTCATATGATTCTTTGTTTATCT
>NC_032019.1:31289218-31289552 GCF_001865875.1 Lupinus angustifolius | reverse complement strand
TGACATTTCTATTGACTTCTATGGCTTTAGTGTGTAAGTTGAGCACAATAGATCCTTTTACTCATTCCTTATAACCTAAGAACAAGGATTTATTTGACCTGAGATCAAATTTGTCCCTAGAGTGGTTGTGTGTCCTAACATAGCATAAACATCCAAAAACTTTGAGAATGTGTATGTTGGGTTGTTTCTTGAACATAGTTTCATAGGGAGTTCTATCATTAATAACATAAGTAGGCAAAACATTGATCACATAAGCAGAATGCCTTAAAGCAAATGACCAATAGATCTTAGGGAGTTTACTTTGTATTAACAGAGCTCTAGCTACATTCAAAAG
>NC_032019.1:31288792-31289118 GCF_001865875.1 Lupinus angustifolius | reverse complement strand
CAAAAGGTGTTGATGTTTTCTCTCAACTATTCCATTCTGTTGAGGAGTATAGGTGCATGAGGTTTGATGCAAAATACCTTTACTAGCATAGAAGGACTTCATGTTAAACTCTAGGCCATTGTCACTCCTAATAGTCTTAACTCTAATGCCAAGTTGGTTTTCCATCATTATGATAAAGTCTTGTAAACTCTTAGAGGTATCAGCCTTAGACCTCATTAGATATACCTAGGTATATCTGCTAAAATCATCAACAATTGTTAAAAAATATTTGTATCCTTGGACAGAGGCCACAGAGAAAGGCCCCCATATATCAGCATGTATCAATT
>NC_032019.1:31271905-31288692 GCF_001865875.1 Lupinus angustifolius | reverse complement strand
TTTATAGAATCAGAAAAGTTTACATGATGCAAGCACTTAGAAACTTTCAAGACGTATAGGCCATTAATGGATTTAGCTGAACCAATCATCCTCCAGGGCTTCTTCTCCTGGATTTCACAAGAGTTAGCATCNGGTTTTTCCCCACTTTAGCCACGGTTTCAACCGTGGCTAACAGGAAGTTTTATTGTAGTGTGTGTTGGCAATGACCTTTTTGGTTAGTGTGGGTGATTTTGTTTGATGATGTGCATCCAACCAATTCAACAAGGTTTGGATGCTTAACAGTTTTATGAAGCACGGAAGCATTTATGAAATAGAAAAGCATGGAAGGATTTATTTCACGTGATCATAAGTTCATAACGAATTCGAATTTGAAGAACATTTTTTTCTAAATTAATGTTTATGTTTCTATATTTGTTTTCTTATAAATTAATGTGTATGCTTTTTCTATATTTATATTTCGTGCTTTTATGTGAACTAAATTAATATTTTTGCTTAATTTGGCCTACTATATAGTTGTATGAATGAATTTACCATTATATATTATGTGTTTAATTAGATGCACATTATAGAGGAAGTTGTATGAATGCATTGGCCTAATTGGAAGTTGTGTGAATGAATTTGCCATTATATGTTATGTGTTTAATTAGATATACCCTTTACAGGAAGTTTTATGAATGAATTGGCTTAATAGGAAGTTGTATACGGATGTAATATATACACATCAATTCATAATTTGCTATATACTAACCTTTTGCATAATTTTACAGGCAAAAAATGCCTAATCAACTTGAGGATAAAAAATCATCTCCTCCTATCATTGTTATTGAAACATCAACAGAAAATTCAAATCAACAATATAATGCATAAAATACTTCAACCAATTCAAGTCAGCAAGTGGATTATTTTGTCTAATTAAGTGGAAGAGAACTAAAACATCAATGAAATGAAATGATTTTAATGAAATTGAATTTCATCGAGGAATTAAGAAAGCTCAGTGCTAATTATGGAAAGAGCTGAGTAATTCATGAATATCCTTCAAAGTTGAGTATAGAATCTATTGAAGCAATAATATGGAATGAGTTGACGTAATAAGTATTTTGTGAAGAAAAAAGAAAATGTATAAATAATAATATTTTTAATGTAGTTGGTTTTAAGATAATCTCTATTTTACTTTTTATTTTATTTTGAACTAGAATGAGTTTGAAAAATATCAAAAGGAAATTTACTTAAAAAATTAAATTCGTTTGCAGGATTGTATTCCCTTCCTTTATTTAGTATTATTATTCTGCAATTTAAGTTCTAAGACATTATGAAGTTATAGTTGAAGCATGGTAATTGTTTTGATTTTGATATGATGCCTTTTGAATTTATTTTGTTGGATGTAGTTTTTATTGCTAGAAGTTGATCACGGACAATAGTGAATTTCATTGCAAGATGTCAAATTCAAAGAAAGGATGAATCGAAGAATGAAAAACAGAACTTCTTCTTGATGGAGAAGTTCTTGAATAACAAGAGATGACAATAAAAGAAAAGCTTCTTGATCTTTATTAGAAAAACTTGATTAATTAACAAAGATGAAATTCTGAACTAATAGGCAAGGGAAATAACAATAACAGATTAACAAACTTGCCTAACTACTTAAACTAACAAATTAGCACGTGTTACATATGTTAAACATGGCAAAAATTACTAAAACAATGATAGTTTGGGCTGCAAGTAAAGGAAAGCCCATTAATCTTAAGCCTTTGATTATGCTTGGGATGATATGCTTGGTCTGGATTTGAGTTTGATGAGTGCTTTAAATGGTCCTGCCTTCATGGTAGGCTTGAGAAGCTTGATGCGTGTCCAAGACAGGGTTGACCTGGTGTTGATGCCCTTTGGTCTGAATCTGGTGCATCTGGTGCGCCCTGCCTAGGTGTTGGTGCATCTGTTGGGCACTGGCCTGGTGCGCCTTGCTCTGGTCCTGGCAGGCCTGATGCGCCTTGACTTGGCGCTGATGCATTTGGTGCGCATGGGGGTGGCGCTGATGCATCTAGGCGTGGCACTGATGCACCTAGGCGTGGCACTGATGATACACCTGGTGTGTTTGGGCGTGGCACTGATGCGCCTTGGCTTGGTGCATCTGATCTGATTTGGTCAAGTGGTCCTGCATCAGAAATTATCTCTAAGGCATATCTTCTTTGGTTCATAGAGATCCCTGCTTTGCTCTTAGCAATCTGAAAGCCTAGAAAGTATTTTAGGTCACCTAAGTCTTTGGACTTAAAAGTTCTATCTAGGATTTGTTTGAGTTCATTTGTCTCATCAATATTATTGCCAGTTAGGATGATATCATCCACATATACCAGAATAGCAGTAATTAAACCTTAAGGAGACCCTTTGATGAATAATGAGTGATCACCTCTAGACTTGTGGTAGCCATTTTTAATGAGAAAATTGGAGAGCTTGGCAAACCATTGTCTGTTGGCCTGCTTAAGCCCATATATGAATTTTTGAAGTTTGCAGACTTTATTGGTTTGAGTGTTGTTCAATCCAGGAGGTATGGTCATGTAAACTTGCTCATGCAAATCTCCATGTAGAAAGGCATTTTTCACATCTAATTGCTTGATGTGCCAATCATGTATGGTTGCTAAGGCTAAAACAAGTCTAACAGTGGAGATTTTGGCAACAGGGGAGAAGGTTTCAAGATAATCCACTCCCTCAGTTTGATTATATCCCTTAGCAACTAATCTACCCTTGTGTCTCTCAATACTTCCATCAGCTTTGTACTTAATCTTAAAGACCCATTTACATCCTATGACAGATTTATCTTTAGGGAAGTTAGTTATGATCCAGGTATTGTTCTGTTCTAAGGCAGACAACTCCTTATTAATGGCATCTTGCCATTGAGGGAATTTGATGGCCTGAGAATATGTCTTTGGCTTTACATTTGTGGTCAAGGAGAGAATTCTAGTTTTATAGTTATGTGAAAGCTTATCATAGCTTAGGTAGGAGGATAAGGGATACTTAGTAAGGGATGCAGGAGGATTGGTTTTATTGAGAAGGGCACAGTGATAGTCTTGGAGGTAGGTGGGAGTTTTACTTATCCTGCTACTTCTTCTGAGGTTATGATCCTCAGACTGTCCAGGAGATTGATAATTTAACTCCTCACTGCTGTTGTCTAAGTGGTGTCTATCTTCGAGGGGATGATGAATATTGTCATCAAAGGTGAGAGGATTGATCAAAGGGTCCTCATATGATTCTTTGTTTATCTCAGAGTTGGGCATATCTTGAGGGACATAAGGGAAGATTCTTTCATAGAAGATGACATTTCTATTGACTTCGATGGCTTTAGTGTGTAAGTTGAGCACAATATATCCCTTTACTCCTTCCTTATAACCTAAGAACAAGGATTTATTTGACCTGGGATCAAATTTGTCCCTAGAGTGTTTGTGTGTCCCAACATAGCATAAACATCCAAAAACTTTGAAAATGTGTATGTTGGGTTGTTTCTTGAACAGAGTTTCATAGGGAGTTCTATCATTAATAACATAAGTAGGCAAAACATTGATCACATAAGAAGAATGCCTTAAAGCAAATGACTAGTAGATCTTAAGGAGTTTGCTTTGTATTAACAGAGCTCTAGCTACATTAAAAGGTGTTGATGTTTTCTCTCAACTATTCCATTCTGTTGAGGAGTATAGGTGCATGAGGTTTGATGCAAAATATCTTTACTAGCATATAAGGACTTCATGTTAAACTCTAGGCCATTGTCACTCCTAACAGTCTTAACTCTAATGCCAAGTTGGTTTTCCATCATTATGATAAAGTCTTGTAAACTCTTAGAGGTCTCAACCTTAGACCTCATTAGATATACCCATGTATATCTGCTAAAATCATCAACAATTGTTAAAAAATATTTGTATCCTTGGACAGAGGCCACAGAGAAAGGCCCCCATATATCAGCATGTATCAATTCTAGGCTATGTGCAGAGTGAGTTTTACTTAAAGGAAAAGGTAATTTTATTTGTTTGGCTTGATGACAAACATCACATATGTAATCTTTATTATAGCAAGCAGAAGGAAAGATATTCTTTACTTTATTCATACAATTGTGTGATGCATGTCCTAGTCTAAAATGCCATATATTTGAGTCATTTATAGAATCAAAAAAGTTTACATGATGCAAGCACTTAGAAACTTTCAAGACATATAAGCCATTAATGGATTTAGCTGAACCAATCATCCTCCAAGGCTTCTTCTCCTGGATTTCACAAGAGTTAGCATCAAAAGATAATACATATTTGCAATTTAAGGTCAGTTTAGATACGCATATTAAATTGCATGAAAAATTTGGCAGGTACAGAACATTGTGAATCAAGAGCTTAGGGAGAAGTGATACTGTCCCAGAGATGTTGGCTACCACTTGATTTCCATTTGGCAGCCTTACCCTAATAGGTTTTATCTTATTATAAGAGGAAAATTTGGTTAAACTAGAACTTATGTGGTCTATAGCACCACTGTCTAGTATCCAGTTGACAAAGGAATTTGTATGATCAGGATTACCTGCTATTTGATTGTTATGATTAATGGATGTGGCTGAAAGAACACTGGAATTGATAGTGGTTGGATCATTCTGACCTGGTTTATTTGCTCCTTCATTAGGCTGACTTAGCATGTTTATTAACCTTTGATATTGCTCTTTGCTCAGTCCATAAATGTGGCTATTTTGATATGTTTGTTGTCCTAATCCTTGTTCTTCCATTCTTGAGCTTACCACTGAGAGAACTTGGTCATTCTTTCCAAAGTTAGCTAGGAATCCATGCAGTTTGTAACATGTCTCCACTGTATGTCCATTCCTTTTGTAGTGAGTGCAGAATTTTCCACTGCTTGAACCTTTGCTCCATGAACCTCTTCCTGAGGTGTTGGAATTTCCTCTCCCTGATCCATTTTGCACAAAATATCGGACCTCTTCCTGGGTAGTTTCCTTTTCTCCAATTATTTGAGACTGTCATGGCTTTAGATTCCAACTCTTGGCCATATATCTGCCTTTCCTGTTGGATGATCAGGGCAAATACCTTACTCATGTTGGGTAAAGGATCCATGATCATGATTTGAGATCTGACTCCACCATAGGAGTCATTAAGTCCTCTAAGGAAAACTATGAATCTATCTTCTATCCTATGATTTCTCACATATGAGATTACACCACCACAACATGGTACTTCACATCTGCATTTTGGCATTGGCCTGAAGTTATCTAGTTCATCCCAGAGAGTCTTTAACTCTGTGAAATAGTTGGAAACATTGAGTTCTCCCTGTGTGAAGTTGGTGATAGTTTTCTGCAATTCTGCAATCTTGTAGAGATTCCCTTGAGAGAACCTTTCACTTAGTTCATCCCATATTTCACAAGCTTTATCTATCCAAATGATACTTTGTGCAATTGAAGGTGTCACTGACCTTGTAATCCATGAGATCACGATGTTGTTAGCTCTTTCCCAAACTCTAAAGATTGGATCAATCTTTGCAGGCATCGTTATTGATCCATCAACAAATGGCAATTTTTGTTTTGATATGAGGCTCATCCTCATTGCCCTTTCCCATTGGTGATAGTTCTCACCATTTAAGGGAGGTGAGACCAAAGCAGTTGCAGGATTTTCTGAAGGGTGAACATGATAAGGAGAATCAGGATCTTGGGTGGGATTCAAGTAGGTATGTGTGACATTGGCATTAGAGGATATGTCCCTTGATATGATGAATGTAGCAGAGCTCTTAAAAGAGCTCTGATACCATCAAAAAAAGGATGAATCAAAGAATGAAAAACAGAACTTCTTCTTGATGGAGAAGTTCTTGAATAACAAGAGATGACAATAAAAGAAAAGCTTCTTGATCTTTATTAGAAAAACTTGATTAATTAACAAAGATGAAATTCTGAACTAATATGCAAGGGAAATAACAATAACAGATTAACAAACTTGCCTAACTACTTAAACTAACAAATTAGCACATGTTACATATGTTAAACATGGCAAAAATTACTAAAACAATGATAGCTTGGGCTGCAAGTAAAGGAAAGCCCATTAATCTTAAGCCTTTGATTCTGCTTGGGATGATATGCTTGGTCTGGATTTGAGTTTGATGAGTGCTTTAAATGGTCCTGCCTTCATGGTAGGCTTGAGAAGCCTGATGCGTGTCCAAGACAGGGTTGACCTGGTGTTGATGCCCTTTGGTCTGAATCTGGTGCATCTGGTGCGCTCTGCCTAGAAGTTGGTGCATCTGTTGGGCACTGGCCTGGTGCGCCTTGCTCTGGTCCTGGCAGGCCTGATGCACCTTGACTTGGCGCTGATGCATTTGGTGCGCCTGGGCGTGGCACTGATGCGCCTTGGCTTGGTGCATCTGATCTGATTTGGTCAAGTGGGATGGTTCCTCAATTTTGATTATGGACAACACTTGTTTGGTCTTGGCAACAACATTATTTGTCTTGGCTATCAAGGCATCTTTATGCTTAGGCAAATTGCACACAATTTTGTTAATGGTGTGATCAAGGGGAGAGTTGATGGCAATTACTATAACAGCCATATAAAAAATTTCACAGTAATTGCCACAATCACGATAATTTTCTTGTTATTTGTATATAATATGTTCAATTTCTTATTCTAAGAGACTTTTTAATAGGATAAAAAATCAAACCAGACTTTTAAACAGGTCATACCTAAGTCTGGGTTATTTTAAAATTGACAAAGAGCTTAGACTTAAACTGCAATATGGTAAACACATTAAACCTATTTAAACAATGACCTAACCTGTTTTTACCCTTAACTACAACTCTAATGTATTTTAGCTACATTTTTGTTTCTCTTTCATCCTTGTTAAAATGTACTTACACTACTAACTAGCCACAGTCAAATTATTATATATCTAAAACTAAATTTAACATTTTAATTTATTATATATAGATATTATATATTTTATTATTTAAATTTTACTCTATACAAAATTTATTTATAAAAGTATTAATTTAAAATATTAGATTTTTATCAAATTAAAAAAATTTGTGATGACAATGGCTTTTGTCAAAAGGCTTATAAATAATAAAGATTACTGATATTTATTTTATGTAATTTAGTTTTGCGTTATTTTAGTCATACTAGTAATTGTATTCCCAACTTACTTTTCATAATCATGTACATTTAGTTGTTTCACACCACCACTCAAACTATTATTCTATCTTTTCCTCATCTTTTGTTGTTTTAATAGTTTTTTTTTCAAACTTTTGTTTATCTATAATATTTAAGGTTTCGTCAAAACTCAATTTTCTAATTCTATACAAATATTTGGTGACAAGCACGGCACTACCCTCTTAAAATGCCTATAATATGTAAAGATGCTTGACATTTAGTTTGTGTAATTTAACTTGAAAAAAATATGTATGTAAAGGCAATGTAACAATTTTTACATTCTAATTATATCATCTTTATTTTTAATTATTATTGAATCTTTAATAAAAGAAAAGAAATTTATGGTGAAATATATATTGAATGTATATAAATCTTTATACCAATAGTATATATATTATACGCATTTAACTTTGATTTATTTTATGATACTAGTAATTTAATTTATACTTATAATCATGTACATTTAGTTGTTAAACAACAATACTCAAACTAGCGCTCCCTCCCTCCATTCCTTATCTTTTCTTTTTTTAGATTTTTTTTGTTTCTTTCAAAACTTTTATTGTTTTACAATTTCAATGTTTGGCCAAAGTTTTTTCTAATTCTATCATCGTTTAAAAAATGTACTCATCATTACTGATTAATTCTATTTGTTCTTATATCTCTAAGAAAATAAACATGAGTATATTAATGATTTCTTTTAGGATGACTTAGTAGTATAAAAAATATGGAATGGATAAAGTATTTCTTTAAAAATAAATAATATTTTTATCACTTGGTATAGATTATAAATTTTATGAGAAAAATGTATATATCGATAATATAAGAATTTTTTACACTATTACTGTATCATTCAACATTTATTTTCAATAATTATTGACTCCTAGAAAAAAGTAATCCAACTAAAGGTGACTGATGCACTGACTATATATAAATCTTTACATTGTCAGTGTATATATATTATACTCAAATTTTATTAGTACTTGAAGAGATATATTTTATTAGTTCGAAATGTAATTTAAACAACTTTTATAAACTATTAATCTATAATATACAAAACTTATTAAATTAAAAAAATTAATTCACAATTCCATTTGCTAGGTAGTCAAAATATCAGTAATAAATATTAATAAAAATAAAATACAAACCATGTGAAGTTGCGGACAAAACTAGTCCATGTATCAAACAAGTGTTTCAGAGTTCTTCTCTTTAGTCATACCACGTGCCATTTTTTCATAATCAGATCAAAGACATATAAAAGCTAAGTACTTTTACTTGTGTCACAACATCCATATCTCCCTTTCAAATAGTGACCTCTTTGGGCGATACTGGTTCTCTTTAGTTATGATTTCTTCTACTTTTTCTTGTTTTCTTCTGCCTTGTTATTTCCAATTAGCTATTTCTTTGAAGACAAAAGATCGTGACTTTATGTAGCAAAATACTCGAGGGAAAACTATAAAAATTAGACGAGGAAATCTTTATATTTTTATTTGTTTATGACTTATCTTGATAAGTTTAAGTTTAATTATTATTTTGAGATACATAAATCGTAAAGAAGTTTTTTCAATATATGAGAGGGATAATATTGTAAAATTTTGTTTAAAAATCTTAATTATTACCAGTTATCTAGTAAAATGAGTGTACTTGCCAAGATGGGAAAGGATATTTTAAATTAGTCTACAAACTTATTTAACCAAAAATAAGTTTATGAGTATGTTTGATTATAGAAGATTGTTAGAAAAGCTCTTGAATTATAAACTTTGACAGAAGGTGGCCCTAAATGTGATTTATTTCTTATAATTCTCATACTTATAAATTATTCACATTGTTTTATCATATTTAACCCGTTTATCCTTTAATTTTATCTTTCAAGTTAGCTTATCCACCATTAGATTGTTTTTTTGGGCTTCAACCAGATTTTTTGTCAAACACAACTATGGTCGAAGAGGCTAATTTAAATGAAAATGAATTGACACTCTTTTTGCATCTATAGCGTTTACATATCAACTCCCTATGTATTAGTTGTAAAACTTCATTCTTGAGCCAATTTAATTGTAGACATTTGTTTTAATTGAACTTTGTGTTACTTTATCTTTTTTATTTTTAAATGATAAAATATTAATTAAGTAAAAATATTTAGTATGTGACATTTTAAAATAATGATGTTTAACTAAGTATATCCCTCATCAATTAATATAATGTCTTTTAACTTTAATTTGCAATCACCTTTTAGTTTTTTTATCCAACATAAATGGTACAAGTTCGGTTAGAGAAATAAAGTAGTGCTAATCCGAGAATGACACCACTATTACAAGTCTGCTTCCCACAAATTATCACCTATTCGTCATTGGTATCATTATGTTTCCAACAGCTTCAAAGTTAGCATCATTTGTAGTATCGCTAGTTTCATCCACAACACTCACCTACTCTTTATATCCACAAACATACAGAGAGAGATAATATCATATTTGTTGAATATTTGCATTATCAATCATACACGCTCTTTGTTCTTATGGTTTCGACCCACAAAATATTCAAATCTATGGATGGAATATTTGAAGACATCTTGTTTAGGTACAGTTGAAAATAAATTATATATTAATCTAATTAAAAATAATACCTTGTGAATTTGTACAATAAAATTTAAATAATTATACTTATAATTTTCTTCAACTCCTCTATATTTCACTCGCAATTCTCTATATATACTAGTTGTGATGATCTTTTGCAGTTTTCTTTACATAATTTCTGCTAAAACAAACAATAATAGCATAAATATATACTTTAATCAAACATAAAAAATAAGAATAATTAATATGTATATGATTTTATTAAGAATGACTTATTTTATGTGCATCTAGTCACAAAAGCTCCCGGCCAATCAGCCTCATTTGAAATATTTTTATATTTTGTTGAATGTTTAAGGTTGATGTTTCCCTCAACATCTTGAATATTTTCCAGCATCGATGGATTATAAATTGTTTATGACTCTTGTCAACAATTTTTAAGTATATAATCATTGCTATCCTTACAAACATCAAAAGCAGATTGTAAAAGATAAAGTAAAAATTTATAGCAAACATATATGAATAAGGTATAATGTAAAGTATGTTATTCTTATGTCATTTCAAATGATATTCTTCAGACTAACCAATACTTTATCATTCCAAGTGTTAAATGATATTGACGTCACTTATCAAACAATCACTCTAATATAACTCACCAATCTATTATTGAATGAAGATTTGCAGACCCTTTTGGTGTCTCAATCGTATCATAAATTAATCAAAAGTTGACATTTAATTGATAAAAAAATAAAAAAATAAAAAATAATATTTTATATTATTTGATGTAATTCTATTAAATAGAGATATAGAGACTTAATCTATTCGAAACAGATGATTTATGTTCTCCCACCCTTGATAGTTGTCATTTCACATGTAACTTTTTTGACACAAAGTAGCATGATCACCAAATTTCATCATTCACTTGCAACAAATAAAATTAAGTTAAAGTTATAGACTTGCTTCATAAAAATAAAAATAGACAAATGTTGTGGCGTAATACTATAAAATCCTAATTGTCTCATGCATATAATATTTTTTGGCACTACTAAGAGTATTTCATCATCCTTATAGATAAAGAATTAATTCCTTTCAGGGTGCATGATTGTCCCCACCAAAAAGTGTCACTCCCAGAAATTATATCATTGACCTTTTCGTCATTATAGGGATCTAGCCTTACATTACTAAACTAATATCTTTTATATATATATATATATATATATATAATATGCTATAAAGTTGATATTCACAACATTCTGCTTGAATTAATGACATAATAAAAACATATTTTGCTTGTAACTTGTAACATAATACTAACTTTAAATTCCAATTTTACGTATGTGATCTTAGCTAATAAATACACGTATGGAATATGATGCATGTATTTAAAGTCAGGATTTATGAAAATGTGGGATGCTTGCTAGTTAGTTATCATTTTATAACCAATATATATCCGGTAATCTTTATAGCCTTATCTCAAACTTGTTAGTTCAATCATAACCTAAAAAACAACTTCACTCCAAATTTGAGAATTAGTATTTATAAAGGAAAACAATATCTAACGGATAAGCTATTCTAACTATTATAATAAGCAGTAATATCTAGGTACCTCAGAACCCTTAGCCTTTATAAATTCACACTCCTTCCTTCATTCTTCTTCACACTTAATCCCATTCTCACAATGGCATCTTCTCCGATCAAAGATCTCACAACTTCCTCCATTAGTGTTGAGAGCCAAGGACAAGCACCTAGCCCTCTCCGGAAAATGATCGCCGTCGCTTCGATCGCCTCCGGAGTTCAATTTGGGTGGGCCTTACAACTCTCTCTATTAACACCATACGTACAACTCTTGGGGGTCCCACATGCATGGTCCTCCATCATTTGGCTTTGTGGTCCAATCTCAGGTCTAATTGTGCAACCCATCGTTGGCTACTATAGTGACCGTTGTAAATCCCGCTTTGGTCGTCGCCGTCCATTCATTTGTACTGGTGCTATTGCCGTCGCCATCGCCGTCATCCTCATTGGATTCGCAGCGGATTTTGGTCATAGCTTAGGAGACAACCTCACATTGAAGACTCGCCCACGCGCCGTCGCTTTCTTTGTACTTGGCTTTTGGATCCTTGACATGTCTAATAACATGCTACAAGGACCTTGCCGTGCATTCCTCGGAGATCTCTCCGCCGGAAACCAGAGCAAGATTCGTTCAGCCAATGCCATCTTCTCGTTCTTCATGGCTGTCGGGAACATCCTCGGCTACGCTGCTGGGTCCTATGGAAAACTTTACAAGGTGTTCCCATTTACAGAGACAAAGGCATGCAATGTTTATTGTGCGAATCTGAAGAGTTGTTTCTTCATATCTATCATTCTCCTCACAATTCTTGTCATCTTTGTGATGATATACGTAGAAGAAATACCCCTGACATCATCATCAAACATTAATGATGAGAACGATATTGGAATAACACTATGTATACGATCATTATTTGGCGCCTTCAAGGAACTGAAACGCCCAATGTGGGTGTTGTTGTTAGTGACATGTTTGAACTGGATGGCGTGGTTCCCATGGGTTCTTTATGACACTGATTGGATGGGGAAGGAGGTGTATGGTGGTGAAGTTGGACACAAGGTGTATGATATGGGTGTTCATGCAGGTTCTTTGGGTCTCATGTTTAACTCTATTGTTCTAGGTGTTATGTCTTTGGTTGTTGAGCCATTGTCACGTCTTGTTGGAGGGTTGAAGAGGTTGTGGGGATTGGTGAACTTTATTCTAGCTATTGGTTTAGCAATGACTGTGCTTATTACTAAAGAAGCTGAGGCCCACCGCCAATTCACGGTTGTTGCAAAAGGGGTTAGGGAGGCTCTGCCACCATCAACTGGTATCAGTGGTGGTGCCTTTGCTTTGTTTTCTGTTCTTGGCATTCCTCTTGCGGTAATATTTTCTTACTAAATTAAATAAATGATATGATAAAATGATTTTTACCCTTTTCTTGTTAAAAGGTTTTGGTCACATGGAAAAATATGAACTCTCCATGACAATTAATTATAAAATGGATAAAAGCATAGGAAAATTGTTATTATGCTTACAATGGGATGTAATGTTGGAAACTTAATAACATTTTTGTCCAGATTACTTATAGTGTGCCATTTGCACTTGCCTCAATATTCTCCAGCACCTCAGGGGCAGGCCAAGGTAAATAAAAAACTAATATAATCTATTATTAATATCGAATGTGGATCAAATCATATATCCAATCATTCAACCAAATTAATTTATATAACATTTTTTTTTATGTTTAATAACTTTCAGGTTTATCTTTGGGAACTCTCAATCTCGCAATTGTGATTCCACAGGTTAGGAATAATGATAAGATATTAAAATTACTAAATTTTTTTGTGTGTGAAGTATTTGATTGAATTTGTATGTTTATATAAATACATAGATGATTGTATCAGCCATAAGTGGACCTCTAGATGGTGCATTTGGTGGTGGTAACTTGCCGGCATTTGTGATGGGCGCCATATTCGCCGCTATGAGTGGTGTATTGTCAATTGTTCTCTTGCCAACTCCTCAGCCACAAGATTTGGCCAAGGCTGCAGCACTTGGAGGGGGTTTCCACTAATTCATGGATCTTTCCGTAGTTGAACACAACAATATTTTGTATGTGTGTATATGTTGTCAGCTTTAGTGTGAAAACAAGCTAAAGACGGAGAGAGATGAAGGTGTTTATATGGAGCTGTTGTGTACTAATTATGGCTAATCAATAATATCACTCATTTTAATTATTAAAGTTTTGTCTTTAGTTTAGTATATAACCCTGTGCAATTAATCATGTTTGGTTCACATCAATAATAATATATTCTTGAGGACAAAGTCTCTCTCTTTCTCTATTACTATCAGACAACAATTTCGCCTAACAACAATATCCAATATTTTAATTCTTATGAAACTTTTTAGAATAATCACATTTGTAGTATGATGTATCTATTCATCGGCTATCAAACTGGGACTGTGATTTTCTGTCCCAAAAAGTTGTTGTCTCCATGTCCCTATCCAATAGTATTCCATAAAATAATATAAAAATTTATTAATTTTTTTAAAACTTTTTTCAAATTAAATGATGCATTTTGATTGGCTTGAGACACCATTAAGGATACCAATGAAGACACCAATAAAGACAGGAGATCTCCATCCATCAAACTGTAGTGTGAACCAATGTTATGAAGCTCAAACTAGATATTAACGTGTAAAAGGTTTCATATAAGTTCTAATCGGTTAGACTATTCAACTGGACCAAACATTATCATAGTATCATATATAATTATGTACATTATAAAATTATTATTATTATTATTATTATTATTATTATATATATATATATATATTTAAAATTATGATATTGGATATATTGATATGATTCTCTCAAAATACTTCATCACAAGGAATTCGGGACGACACAATACATGGTGGCATCTCCGTAAGAACCAGATTGATTTAAAAAACGAGTGTCAAATGGTGCTAAAGTAGTAATAACGACGACGCAAACATTTTTCCATATGTTTAAAGTTTGACATTATTCCATCAATTCATATTTACATTCATTCATCAATTAACAAAAAGATTCATGCAATCCTATCATTGCACCATTCACATTCCAGGTCCTCGTGCCAAATATATTTAACATATTTATACTTGTCCTGTCTACATAGCTGGTGTGTTTAAATTTCATTATGTCCTCCACATCCTTATGCTTGATGAGCTTAAAATATCATTCATTCTAGGTCCCATTGTATGACATGATAAAATTATACCATATGCTTCATATGCTTAAAAATTCATTCCTTTCGGGTCCACATCTGCTATCATGCTAAAATTATACTTTCTAGGTTCTTGTGTCTGATGTGCTTAAAATCATACTTTTCACGTCCCTAAGTTTGGTGTATTTAAAATCATACTTTTTATGTCTCTTTGTTTGATCTTTCAAAATTCCTACTTTCCAGGTCATGTGCCTGATGTGCCTAAAATCATATTATCAAGGCCCTCGTGTCTAATCTGCTTAAAATAATCATAGTTTATAGGTTTCCATACATGATATGCTTCAAATCATATTTTATAGGTCCCTGTGCATGATATACTTAAAACCACACTTTCCAAGTCCTCGCGTTTGACATGCTAAAATCATACTTTATCGATCGATTATGATATCTTTAAAATACATTCATTATTTGTGTCTCGTGTGTTTTAAAATCATGTTCTTCCGGTCCTTCTGTCTAATATGCTCAAAATATATTTTCCAAGTCCCCATGGTTGACGTGCTAAAATTATACTTTTCAGGTATTCGTGCTTGATGTGTTTTAAGTTCATACTTCCCACGTCCCTATGTTTGATATGCATTAAAATTTAAGTCTTGCTAGTCTTGTACTCCTCATGTGCATTCGACCAAGTTCTCAAAGTACCTGAGCTGCATTCTTGATGTTTGTCATCATCTTCCATTATCAAGTTCCAAAAGTACACTAACATATGTTCTTGGTTTATCTTTATTTCTTGTTTTTAAGTTTTGGTACTACCTCGATATGTGTTCTTGGTTTGTCTTCATCTTTTGTTCCCAAGTGGTGATGGTACACCAATATGTATTCTAGGCAAAGCTGGAATTTTTACTCCACATCATCAATGTGAACTAAGTTTAAAGAAGAGAAAATCAATGTTCATTTTTTTACTGCTCTCTTACTAGGATTACACATAACTTGATGTTGGAACATTTTCATATTTTTAGCAATTATCTTTTCAGTATATTTTCATTATCTTTTTAGTATATTTTTATTATCTTTTCAGTATATTTTCATTATCTTTTCAATATCTTTTCGTTATCTTTTATGTATCTTTTGGTATCTTTTCTTTAGTATTTAAATATTGTTGTGGATGTAGCCAAATAGATCATATTATATTCATTAATAAAATTGTAAGAATTTTCGCTTTCTAGTGGATTCTAGAGTTTATCTGTTCAAGTTTGTCGCTTGCAAACTTGTGTTTTCATTATAGGTTCAGTGATTGTCAATCCTTTGTGCTTCCGACTACATCAAGTGACATCAGAACAAATTTTATCCTACCTCTTTTCATAGCTTGAACAATCATAGGATTCAATCATTGACTAAAGCATATCTTCAGGGTATTACTGCGACTTTTATCACGACCCTAACTGCTTTGACTGAATAGTTGGCGACTTTAACGAATCAGGTGAGAACAACGCCAATAACAGGAACCAACGAAGAGGCAAGATAGGAGAACCACAAAGGGTTCTACGCAGTGGGAACATTTATCGCAATATTATTGCGTGAGAGATGGTTGTCTAACCTATGCTCAACATTATCAACAGTTTATCCCCTATCGAGCCTGTTAATTAAGGCTCTTGTCATTACTCACACTTCCAACTCACTACCTTCTCATTGCATCCATCCGTTATCTCTTTGGGCACATCAAAGCCCACAGATTCATCTAAAGATGTAATGAAATTGTTTTCAAATGAAGAAACTCTTGAAGATTCAACTCTTGTGCATAATAACTACTTGAGTGAAATATAAGAAAATACCTATCAAAGGAGTTATGTAAGCAATGTTGTAATCAAACTCCCCCAATCCTTAAAGTATAAATCTGGTAGCCCTGACTATGATCTAAAACTTTGTATTGATGAGAATAATAGTCTTTTGAAGTTGCATCGTGAGGCAGCATCAGATGTTACTTATGTTCAGGAAGAAGGCTACGAAACAAATTCAGTTGAGGGTGAAGTTCTTCTTTAGAGAACCCGTCAGATTGGTCCAGAGAGTGAATGACCAGAATGTGATTGGGATAAATTTTCTCCTCTAATTCACCATGGAGAAAAGCAGTCTTCACACCCATCTGTTCTAAGTGCATATCCCGGCTGGCTACCAAGGCAAGCACTACCCTGATAGAAGTGTGTCTCACCACTGGGGAGAAAATCTCATTGTAGTCGATCCCCTTCTGTTGTGAATACCCTTTTGCTACAAGACGAGCCTTGAACTTTTCCCCTTCTTTTTCTGATACTGCTGGCTTCCTCTT
>NC_032019.1:31271020-31271805 GCF_001865875.1 Lupinus angustifolius | reverse complement strand
ACATGGATCTCCTGAACTGATATGGAGAGCAACTGAAGCCATATCCTCAAAGCCATATCTCTATGGAGGTTTGATAGGACGTCTATCTCTGTCTCTAGCAAGTAGATACTCGTGCACACCTGAACTCTCTGCTTGAGAATCATCATGTTCTTGACTTGAACTAGTGCATGGTTCCTTGCCTTTATTCACCTGAACCATTTCATTGCTCACTGGAATCACATTTGATCCCAAAGTCTCTCTATTTGGCATGGGCACCTCTATCAAAACTAACTTTTTCATCATGAAATCTTCATCAAACACTGCATCTCTGCTCAACACCACCTTTCTGGAAACTGGATCCCAAAACTTGAACCCCTTCACACCTTTGGTATATCCAATGAAGATACACCTCTTTGACTTAGGATCAAGTTTAGATCGTTCATCACTGGGTACATGTACATATGCAGGACAACCAAATATACGTAACATATTATAATTGACTGAGTTACATGTCCATACTTCTTCTACAACTTTACCATCCAATAAGCCCGTGGTGATCTATTGATGACATAACATGCCATACTAAGTGCCTCTGCCCAAAATCCTTTGGAAAGTCTAGCATTCAGTACATCTGGCCCTCTCTGTAAGAGTTCTATTCATCCTCTCTGGAACACCGTTCTGATGAGGAGTCTTCTTCACTGAGAAGTGTCTCTGAATGCCATGTTCCTCACAGAATTTCTGAAACTGTGAGTTTTTGTACTCTGTACCATTATCTGACCTCATGTATTTGATTTTCCTACCAGTCT
>NC_032019.1:31265648-31270920 GCF_001865875.1 Lupinus angustifolius | reverse complement strand
CACCAAGTGTTCATAGGAATTTGGCAAAGAACACAGTAATATTATTGCTTTGTCCTCATCATCAACCTTCACATCAAGTTTCTGCAAGTCATTGATCACTTGATTAAAATTGTTGAGATGTTGTTGCAAATCAGCACCTTCCTGCATCTTCAGGCCATAGAGTCTCTGTTTCAAATACAGCTTATTTGTTAGAGATTTGGACATGAACCGCTTCTCTAATGTCTTCCATACCTCTGTTGGTGATGTCAGATCCATAATATGATACATCACCTCATCTAATAGACAGAGCCGTATGGTTCCTGCAGCCTTCTCCTTCAACTCTTCCCAATCCACTTGATCCATACCAAATCTCTTGTGTTATTCTCTTGTCTCTATACTCTTTACTATTTGATTGTTCGCTTGTTCCCAATAATTGTTGACATTATCTCTCTAAATGATGAGGGAATGTTCTCATTTGAGATGAGAAGTGGAATATCCTAATGACATGTCAGAGATGTCATAGTGAAGGATGTTAATTGTTAGCAGATGCATAAAAAGCACTGAGGCGCTGACTGACTTTGATGTAGGGTGTAACATGGGCATTGGCTTTGATGCAAGTTGTAACACGAGTATTGGTAGAGATGCAGGGGTGTAACATGGCCATTGGCTTGGATGCAAGGATGTGACACATACATTAGTTAGCATTGACGCAAGGTGTGTGCTGTGGGTATGCTCCTTATGGTAGAGTATGATAGTTCTTTTGAACTAGGATTGTCGAAGTAGACAATGATGGTAGCTGTTGAGGCTTTCCAAGGAAGCTCCAAGGTTCAGTTTGACCGAGTATTGAAGAGGACGGTTGTTGGTGAACTTTTTTGTAGATGTTCCAATATATCGAAAGACTTCCTAGCAATAGGTGGCTAGGCGGCGTGTTCCATTTGATGGCGGTACGGGAAGCTGCACTACAAGTTTAGAGAGCTAGGCTCTTGGTAACATCGTCAAGGATACTCAGAACATCTACGTTGTAGGGGATCACTTAAAGAGAATTAGATATTGATCAAGGTGGAGTCATATAGTGGAGATTCTTGTGTAGATTTCCTAAGGAGCGAGATATTCATCTATTTCAATCAAGGTGGAGATTGTTGAGGATGTTTGAAATATGTTATTATATGAAGTCCCACATTGCCTAGAATTAGAATATAGTATAATATTAATGTTATATATTGGACTCAAGTCCCTTGTTATAATGTGCACCAGATATAAGCACCTAATAGAAACACCCATGGGCAGGTGGGCCCATGGGTGTACTAGGGTTTGTAATTCTTATTCTCTAATAATATCTTGGTAGCCGCTCAGCGCTCCCGGGGACGTAGGCACAATTGGCTGAACCCCGTTAACAAATTCTCTTGTTTCTTCTCTTCTATTTACTCGTATGTCCTTTACTTGATTGCTTGTGGCCAACGCTGCGCAACGATCGCTTCCGCTGCACCAACAGTTTAAATACATTCTTTTAAGTTGGATTACTTTTTACTCTGGTGTGTATCTCCGACAAGTCAATATTCAATAAGAATTATTTAATCTTATATTAAGGTCTGGCTATTTTTTTCTTCTAAAAATAGGATATAAGGTTTGAAAGTGTGTTTCCCTCCCATCCATCTTTTTTTTCTCTATTGTCTTGGTTTGAACATTTTTGTGGCATCTAACTATCAATGAAATTTATTGGGTTGTACTATATTCCTTTGCAGATTGGAGAAGAGTTTTTATAAAGATCTTTTTTTGATACTTTTTCTTTCCTTTAAGTTTTGCCTAATAATTTTTGTTAAGTTTCGTAGTAGGTTGGTTGTATCTCATTTGGACTTATGTTCTTTACACATCGAGTAGTTAAATATCAAAAGGAGTTTTTGGAAGACTACCCTCCTCAGGTTACTAATTCTTGTCGGGATTTTTAGAAACCAACTTTTTCGTCATGCCCTATCTCAAACGGAGTAACTAGGGACATCTTCATTAGCATTTAAGTAATAACAATTGAGCTTTATTTCATTAGAACGATATGTTTGAGAGTCCACACTATATGAGTTTTTTTCACATCCTCCTCCTTTATATATGCCAACTACATGAAAAAATAATGTGATCCATGCAAAAATATGCTTATCCAAACCCTATTTTGCTAGTTTTTTGTTTTTTGCTTTCCATTTTTTTGGAAGTAATCTCATACATAATGCTTTTTCATTGCATCCGAGTTCATGAAAAGATGTAGATCGTCTTCATCCATATCGGTTAGAATGAGGGCCCCACCATAGAAAGCTTTCTTTACAACGTAAGGCCTCTCATAGTTTGTAGTCTATTTTCCTCGGTTGTCCTTTTGGATAGGCAAGAATGTTTTTAGCACTAAATCTATCTCTTCAAATTTGAGGGGTCGATTTTTCTTTGCATGAGCTGTCATGATCCTTTTTGATATAGTTGTCTATGACAAATTACAGCTAGCCTTTAGCCAATATTAAATTAGGTTGGTTGTACCGAGGCTGGATCCATTCAATCACCCTCTATAATAATCCTAAATGATTAGATCTTCATTTTAACTAGAAGGATTGCTCACATTCATCATCGTTATCTTCTCAGACTTGATTGATGAGTTGACCAAGACTATACGACTCATTTGAGTCGTCAAACCATCGACTCTAACAACACTTGTTGGGATTCGATAGTATAACCAAGGTCCATGTATATATATATCGACCACTTGTCGCTTCAATACTCGGTTGAACCATCAAATGATCGATAATGATACCACTTGTTGGGATTAGGGAGTCCAACCAATGATTGATCTTCGTCCATAGGATAAATTATTATTCTTCAATAGGTTAAATGAAATATGCATGTTCGTGACTTTGATACTATATCTTAACCCAAAATCTTAAGTCATTAGGTCTACAAGTCCATCGACTTATATGTTTTTTCTCATGATTTCTACATAATATAAGATGTCTTATACTATACTAACTCAAACTTGGAATACCCAATATTTCAAATCTAGTTAGTGTAAACTAATTTAAAAAATGAATTGTAATTATAATTCTGTAATCAATTTTAAATTATTTTTTATTACCAAATAAAGTAAGATTGTATTAAAAATTGAGGATGACTTGGAAAATAAGAGAGGTTAACAAGAAGTAATGAAATTAAAAGGGTTTAACTCGCATGCTACATAAGCATAATTAAAAGTTTTAAACCTTGCTTTCAGAATACTTCAAGAATTTAAGTTGATTAGGTCCATCACTTCGTCCATATGAAAGTTTTTGTTCTAAAAAATTATATTGTTCCCAAGTTGCCATATAATCCAAATGAGTGTAAACCATATAAAGATTTGCATTTGCTTCTTCTTTTTAACTACCTAAACAATCTCCTCATGGTTTATAAAATATCCTTTAACGTGATTATGGAGTACAGAATAAGACTGAACCATGAGTATGAATTTTGCCAAATATCATAAGCCTTTGGACATGAAAGAAACACATGATTCACTAATTCATCCATATAACGGCACATAGAAACATGTTGTTAGAATGTTAGACTAATATTGTTCTTAGCCCCCTTCCCAAACTCTTATCAAACCAATAACTCCCAACCCCTTTCTCAAGGAAGACTAATATTGCCTAACTTTTCCACCAAGATGAGTCTCTTTCAAAACAACAAGAACTAGAAGCAAAAACACTCCCTCAAAATTTATCCCCATATCTAAAGACAAACAATCTCACCCAAATGCCATCTACAAGTGCAAAGTGTCAAGGATAGCATTAGCATGTCTTTGCTTATGTTTTGATGAAGACAAGGTTCTAACAAAGCTTGAAGATGACTCAACAATCAACATGCCTTATGCTCATTTGGTCATATTTATACTAGGGTGTAAATTGAGTCTATAATCTAAGTAGTATGGGATGTTTGCCGTAGTAAGTGAGTAAAGGTTAGGTAAACCTAGGTGCTAGTCTCTTAAAACATCTTAAATGTCATATCATATCCATGAGTCATATCATCTAGTTAATTGTATGTTCATGCATCTATCATACATATTATATGTGCATATTAGGCATAATATAATTGGTAAAACATGTATATATATTGTGCATAACATATGAGAAGTTTACCTTTTGAAACATATGCATAAATGTTCTAGTTTATCGATTAACGTGGTAACTTAATCGATTAACGCAACAAACTGCTTTTCTTTTAGATGTGTGTTTTCTGTTTGAACTAAATTATGTGTCATTTTGTTGTCCTGTTAATCGATTAAAGAGAAGCCTTAATCGATTAACTAGTCTGTTATTTGTTATAACTTAAATTTGTTTTAACTGTTTGACTGTTTAATTGTTTTGCAACGAATGTAACTGCTTATTCTCTATGCTATAAATACAAGGCATCATTCAGTGAACCATAGCATTGCATTCTATTGTATAGGGCTGTTTAGAGAGCATTTTGTATACGTGTTTTAATGATTTTTGCAAGAGAGATTATGTTGTTTTAATTGCTTTTATATGCTTACTGATTTTGCATAATTCTGTATCCATTCTTATATTGCTCACATGCTCATGCATTAGATATTGTTAGAGAGAATTTATCTATATACTGATATTGATTAACTCATTTGAATCTTGATGGCTTAAGTGGTTAGTAAAAGGGTTAATCTTTGAGTCTTTATCTTGTCATATTTTAAGCATTATTGTGCTTAGTATACCTTGTTGTTTAACGGTATTTTGTGTATTCTGGATTTGTCTCTTGGTGTGAGATCACCACGGAGATTGAGGTTCTTCACCAAGGCTAGGAGGTCTTGATTTGAGGATAAGAATCTTGGTTGGGGCTAGTTCACGAGAAAGGTTTTCTCATAGGCGAAGGGTAGAGTCAAACCAAGAATTTAGAGGTCCTAGATTTCAAGAATGGAGCATCCTATGTGCTTGTAATTGAATTGGTATTTGTTTCACATTTCAACATTGTGAAGAAAGAAAATCTCCCTGATCCAGAAAGAAACCTCCGTGTAGTTTGCAGTGGACGTCAAACGAACGAGTATAAAAATCCTTTGTGCACTATTCTTTCTCTCTTTATCTTCTTTATGTTTCTTGCCATTATAAATTGAATAAGTAATTGAAAAGTTGGATATTTGTTTACTGCCATATACTTAATAATTGTGCGTAAAAATATCTGTATTATATCTGTTCAACTTTGTTTTAATTACAATACAAATTGCATGTCTGATCATTCTGTTCTGTGCAATAGTTAATCGATTAAACCTTGCTGTTAATCGATT
>NC_032019.1:31242805-31265548 GCF_001865875.1 Lupinus angustifolius | reverse complement strand
CCTCCCTTCTAGGTGTTCCTAGGCCACTGATACCTAACACCATCTTTTTCATTAACCATTCTCAACTTTCATTTTCCTAAAAGTGACAAATTAAAAAGGTTCAAATTTTTTATAGCTAACACGCCAACTTCCTTCTGCCTACGTAAGAATAGCAAAACAATAGTGCTTAAAATTATCATTTAACATCACTTTAGGAGTGCTTTCTATGTGAGCACAATAGAACATAAGGTTATAGTCAACAATGTTTTTTGAAGTGCTATAGAAAATAGACATTTAACATCGCTCACTGAAACGAATGCTGTTAAATATCTACTTTCTAAATAAAACAATATCTCTCCAAGGCGTTATATCAAACACACAAGCATGTCCAACTTCACCATATTTACAATTGATTTGTTAAATCCTCAATAACTCCAACTACATTCAACCTTAACAAATTCAAATATTATAAAATAATATATGAGTAATGAGATCTTATGCAAATTGTTCATTCTTTCTCCTCCAATGTGCAAGTCCTTACTGAGTGTTCAAGTGTTCCTCAATGATCAATGCAAGCTGCAAATACAAATAAAACATGACATCTCTAAACAAATTTCAAAAGTTATGAAATAAAATACAAAATTAGTAGCAATTGAGAAAGAACATTTACCATCATACTCAATACCCTATGTTATAAACCAGTGAACCACAACCAAAAACCTAGAATATCATAGCTACATAACTTCACAACAAATAAAGATCACACTATTAGTGAAATATTTCCAGCAAACTGATCATAAATAAAGTATTTATTTAAAAAAGGAAATGATTCAAATGCATCAAAGACTTATTATTTATGGTGTAAATCCAAGCATCAACACTGAATCAAAAAGAAATAAATGAGTTAAACTAAGATAACGATTTACCTTATGCTTGAAGAAAGAAACCAAAAACCGATAACTCGCTTGAAGAGACACTATGCTAGATATCATAATTAACAACAGTCATTCAACAACGCAATTTTGAACGACGCTATTGAAAACAAGGCGAAGAACATCAACAACGCATAATAAAGCAGGCGATATCATTGTGTGTAACTTCAACAGCGCATTCTTGACAAAACATTGTTGAACATCAGTAACGTTAGCTCCAACTTCAATGATTTATGCTTAAAATCACATTTGATAGAAATCGCTATTGAAGTTAATATATTCAACAACGCATAGTTACGGAAGTGTTGCTGAAGATGACATAGTAACAGTGCTTTCTTAATTATGCATTGTTGATGTTATACGATTTTTTAAGCGTCCGATATATTAATGGTTGAGTAGTTATGCGTCTCTTAATTTGTTGAAATATTAATGGTTGAGTGGTTATGCATCTCTTCGTTTGTTGAAATATTAATGGTTGAGTGGTTATGCATCTCTTTGTTTGTTGAAATATTAATGGTTGAGTGGTCAGCGACTCATGTGAATAATGACTATTTATCCCTGAGATCATGGGTTCGAGTTACGGGAGGCTCCCCTTTGTGGGGAATAAAATACTGCAAGAAGTATTTAAGCTTGGGGGTGACACGCTTAGTTATGTATGAGCCTGGGAGGTTACATGACATAACTAAAGTGTTACAGTGACACGCTCAGTATATGTATGAGTCTGGGAGGTCTCATGATATAATTGGGTTGTTACATATGTTATCGGAATCAAAATACCAGTTTGTTTTTTGAACATATGATTAGCACGTTGGTTCCTTTAAACCCACCCAAATCAATGTTTTCATGGAAAATGTGAGACATGTGGTGAGTGTGGGTTTGCTAATAATTTATTTTTTTGCCTATCCAAATAAAACACTCAATCTATCCTTTTTGGGGGCTAAATTACAATTTAGTTTCTATATTTGAACTTTGAAACAATTTAAACACGAGGGAGCAAAGGACGATGTGTTATGATAGAAGTGAGAGCCATGAAGGATTTGGTACTTCTTGCCGTTACTTTATTATTAAAAAGGAAAAACATGTCAAACTTGAAAAATATTTTGTGCCAATTTTTTAAATTATCATTCAGGTGTTAAAAATTATTGCCATTTAAATAAAAATAATATACATGAATGATAAATAATCTACTAGCCATGTAAAAAATATTCCTCTGAAAATGTATAAATATTAAACTTTTATAGTAGATCAATTAAAACGTATATCTTTTCACCCGTTCAATTAATACAAAAAATCAATATTGTTAGACTGGATCAGACAGTTTGATCGAATTTACCTCCGACCGAACTTGAAAATGGCTCTGATTTACAATTTTAACCAAATGAGGGAACGAATCACTTTCAACTATGGAAATTTCAGTATGATTGTGTTAAACATGGTTAAACCTGAATAACCTGGAAAGTGAACCCGGCGGTTCACTTAAAATTTTGAAAAAACGGAAAACTAGTCTAATATTTTGTTTTAATCCGTTCCAAAAAAAATATAGAGATATATTACTTAAATAAAATTATACATGATTATTAATTATATAAAATTTTGCGTTTATAGATAATTATTAATTATATATAAAATAACTCAAGTCGACTAAATAATTTAACCATTTAAACTAATTAAACCTAATATAAGATTTCTTATGGTTTGATATCCATCTAGAATTTCACAAAATTCCAAAATATGTTAGACAATAGTAATTTCATTCTTTATTAAGTGCCACACATTGTTGAAAAACTATAATTTGTATATCTATTTTTATTAAATCAGTGTACATTTACTTAATACTTCTTTTACCATCTCCCTATAATAATGTCACTCATTTTCTCTCATAATTATTACAGTGAATAAAATAAGGGTAAATTATTAATAATATTCATAAATGTTGCTCCATTATATGTAAAAAAACATTTAAATATTGAGTGTAATATTTATACAATGTCAAAAATTTATATACAGTTAATACAATTAATTATAATTAAATAGAAATGGTGGGTCGTGCAATGATAGTATAAACAATTAATATATTGTCAATATATACATTTTTCTCTTAAATATTGCCCTTTGTGTTTTTCTCTAAAATGAAACTTAAAATAAAGGGAGGTAGTATTAAAATGTACACAGTCAGTTTCATAGATGAATTTTATTACTTGCAGTAAAATATTTCAAGAGTTTTCTTAAATATTGGCTTAATGAAAAAGGACTACAAGTAAGTTTGGCGTGTGAATTTTTGCCTCCTTTGAATGTCACTATCCATTATATAGATGGTTAAATTAAGTAAAAATTTAAATACAATCATATATATGTTTAAACTGAAATGTAATGTAGGTAATTGAGTTTCCTAAACATTATGGGAGAGATTCAATAAATTTCATGCATATAAAAAATTATTTGTTGGTAAAATGAAAACTCACCCACTTGATGTCTCCACTTTTGAAGTAATAGTCTTTGCTATAGGCTTGGGGGCATTCTTAATATAAAATTAAAACTTATTTATGTTTCCTTCAAATAGTGACTATTTTGAGTGTGATATATATAACACTAAATAAATGAATGCAAAGTATTTTCCTTACTCGAGGGTCTAGCTAGTATTGGATGTAGATAGTAAAACATGGCATAGAAAATATCTAAAGCTCTTTATTTAAATTATTTTTCAATAAAATAAATTTTAAAAATTAACAAAATTCTTATTTGCATTATATTATAGTATTAGAGAAAGAATTTGAACTCCACTAAAATGAGCACAATTTAACACTTAAATAAGCAATATAACACCCTCCTCTAAAATATGAAAATATATATACTTTCAAGTTTCAACTAATTTTGTAGTTAGGTTTATAATTTGTTAGTTTATGCGGTAATAAAACATTTGTTAGTTTACGTGTTGTAAAACAACATTTGTCACATCGATCTCCAATTGAAAAATCAAATCGGTAGCCATCTCTACTAATATTAAGTGCTACTTTGTATTTAACAGCTTTAATGCAAAGCTGCTTTCTGTTTGATCTCATAGTCTCAGCCTTCAATATCTAAAACCTTGCAAAAGTCAGGTGCTAGATTTTCTTATCTCACCTATATCTGCAAGCACTTGTCACCCACAACAACAAAAGCCAAGGCCGCGTTTTTTACAACACCCAGAATATATCGATCTATCAAATATTAGAAGGAAAAGAAAAAAAAACTGTTAAATATAACAATTGGTCAAGAAAGTAAGAGTTCCCCCTTCCCATGAAAACTTCCCACAAGATAAAAAGGAAAAGATAAAACATTTGAAAGAAAAAAAATAAACAAACTCTCCTCAAAATTATGAGAAAGTAACCCTAGCCCACTAGGGCCTAAGCAACATGACCCTAATCTCATATTTGCGATCAACTTACTGTGTAATTTGGTTTCATATTTTTAGCAAATATCATCTTTGTTTGTATTTCCATTCACCAACAACCACTTGTTTTCTTCATCTTTCTCACTCTCAATAATTCTATGCTCATTGCAACTACCCATCTCAACCCTTGTGAGCTTCTCAGCCTTCAGAGCCTCAGCTTCCCAATCTGTACGTGCCATCACAACATAGAGGATTGACACAACACATGCCAACTGGGCAGACAGAAGCCCAAACCAAAGCCCACTAAACCCAACCTTTAACAAAAAGGCCAAGCCCATGGCCACCGGGGTACCAACAATGTAGAATGAGCCCAAGTTGATGTGAGCCCCGATAACAGGCCTAGCCGTGCCACGGAGAATGCCACAACCTGTGGTTTGTGGGTAGTTTCCAAGCTCACATAGGCCCATAATCGGCATAACCGACGAAACCAAGGCTTTGACAGCCTCATCCTTGGTGAAAAGCCCAGCCCATCTGTGTCCAAATATTGCAGTCCATGTCACATTGATGAAGCCCAAACCAAAAGCACATCCTAGGGCAACCATGGCAGCTAGCTTAGCCTTATATGGCTTACCAGCTCCAAGCTCATTTCCTACCTGTATTTATTGCAATCAGATCCATCATTGTAAATATTCTATACTAAAATCTTGAGGAATGGATTCATTGACCTTCAGGACTTTGTATGATATTCCTAGTTTGATGATAACCAGAAAACACAATTTAAAATCAACAAATAATTAGCAAAACAAAAATCAACAAAAATCTTTATGCGTTTAATTTTGGAGAGAAAAAATGTTTCAGATTCATCTTACAACTATACTACATGGCTCTCAAGTCTTCCTAATCATTTCTCTTCCGTGTAAAATCCAACTCATAAATAAACACTTGAAAGATTCAATTTTCATTTAATCTGGCCTTTGATGTATATAAATTCAAATCACCAAACACAACATATTTTATGTTACAAAATCTATGATGCAAAAAGAATATGATCGGGTACTAATTAATTTCATGGGTCCCATAGCTAATTGATGGTTAAACTTATTTGGTCAAATAGAAATCTATGACGGGCCCTATCTGCAAGTCTAGCACAATTGCACATACAAGTGATGATCATTTTTTTCCTAGTTTTGTCTAGTCACATTTTAAGTGTGACCAAACTGGGACCCTGGTACTTGATGCAATCATCAACAAATTTATATATCATCAAACAGAAACAATGATTCACATTTAACGCAAAAAGAAGAAGGAAAAAGAATGGAATGAAAAGGAAAGAAGATTCAGGTTATAAGCTGTAAAGAAGAATAGTAATAAATAACATACACACGTGTATTTGACATCCGACCAAGGGAGGAAAAAGGGAGTCTAACTCAATCGAGCACACACTTCATTTAATCTTTAACAAAAACAAAACTGTACTATCCGTTATCTTTATCATAACCATTATTATTATTACAAATGTCTTCATGTCTTGAAGGTAAAAACTAAAGATGCGCTGAACGTAAATAGTGTTTGAATTGTTTTGACAAAAAAACATTAAAACGAAATTCAACATAAAATAAACCCAAGTAGTTTGGAATGAGCAATACACAGGAAAACAAAACGACCAAGACATTTGTGTCTCTTTAATTTATACAAAATTATATTTTTACCCTTAAATATACATTAAAAAATCAATACAAAGCTGGTCCCAAAAACTCACGAACAAAAATATAGTAATACCTACTTCCGTCTTAGCTAGCTACATCACACAAACCCTTCAAAGAAAAATGCAAATATGAACCTATTTAGCAATTTTCAAGTTAAAATTTGGAGTTCTACTATTTACTAATAATAATTTATTCTGAGCTATATACATCGATTAAACCAAAAAGAAAACGAAGAAAACATGAGAATGTAAAAATTTGCTCCCTGCCACAAATTCAAGCACAAGATAATGCAGACACATAAAAAGGATAAAAACAAACCAGCCAAACCACTCTATATCTAGATAGACACCTCTATCCCATTCCAAAACCAACTCCTTTGGAAAAAGTTAAAATTGAAACTCTCAAATCAAAACTGTGTCAGAACCAAAACTCCTATGGATAAACACTTTCTTTACAAAGAATAAAGAAAAAATAAAATATCGCAAGAGTAATATTACATGTACAAGATAATTTTACTATTTAAAAAGTGAAGTTTAACATAAATTGGTACTCCTTCAAGGAAAATCCAAAGTCCCGCGAATTGAAATTCCATATCACGTATTGTAAATTGAAATTTATGGAAGACTTTGAGAAAAAACCAAATTAATACCTTAAAGAATCAATATTGAGACAATTCTTTATCAATATTTTAGAGACGAGGGGTTGATGAATGTGTATTTTGGAGTAACAATTTAACATTCAACCCCCATAAAATATTTAACATACATTCACAAAACATGTTTAATAATGTAAACCATATTACATGGTTGCATTATTTAGCCTGAACCGATCTTAACTAGTATTGCAAATCCTAAGACTGTCTATGACAAACAAAACTAACTATATTAGTGTCTATAATGAATTTCTTTTGGACAATACTAATTGAGAAGACCTCGTTGTTAAGTGCTTCAAGATCACGTACAAAGTCATGTGTATCAAGTATGCAAGTTCCACATACTGAATTAGGCATAAAAGAAGTTTTTTTAATAATAATTATGTAAAAAGTAATGAATAATGTAAGAGTCATCATAACATGCAAACCATCTAAACAAGTAGTATGGGGAAACTTACTCTTGCAGAAACACAACCAGCAAGTGCCATGGGAACAGTGTACATCATGCTAGTGGTCTGAATCAAAATCCCAGTAGCAGCCACAGCCAAAGTTGGATTAGGCAAATACCCAGCCATCACAGTCACAATCTCATACCACCACCACTCCAAGCATATCATGAAGCAGCTAGGCACAGCCAACTTCATCAACTGCCCTAACCCACCACACACCACTCCCATCACCACCATTCCACCACCACCACCACCCAAACAACCCCACTTCAGCACCATCTCATTCTTCCTCCACAAGCACACATACCCTGCCATTAACACAACCATGTTCAGGTTTGTGATCACTGAAGCCATAGCCACCCCAGGCACCCCAAGATCCATCACCACCACCAAAAGATAGTTCAAAGGAACATGAAAAGTTACAGCCACAAGAGAACAATACATCATTGGCTTTGTCACCTTTTGAGACCTCAAAAACACCCTCAAAGGTTGCAACAAAGTGTTGGTCAAAAGATCTGGCAAGGAATAAAAGCAATAAATAGAAGCCATTCTTGTTATGTCAATATTTTGGCCCATGAAAAGCATGATTTTTTCAAGGTTTATCCATAGAAGGCTTATAGGCATGATTGCCATAAGGAGTATGAGAACCATTCTTTGAAGTGAAAGAGAGAGTAGGTCCCAGTTTTTGCAACCATAGGCTTGGCTACACACTGGTTCAAGACCTGCAGCAAGACCAACAAGAACAGAGTACCCTGTTATGTTGGTGAAACCAATAGAGAGTGCACCACCTGCAAGTTCCAAACTCCCAAGCCAACCTAGGAAGAGAACTGAAACCACTGCTCTTACAAACACCAACATGTTCATAGCTGTTATGGGTAAGGCCATGCTCCATAGTTCCTTAAGCTCTTCCACCACCTAGTTTGGGAACAAAGTTAGAACAAAATAATGGGAAGAAATAGAGACATATAACAAGAATGTGATTGGACAAAGGGGTTTGTTTTGTTTTGTTTTACCTGAGAAGTAGTTGGGAATTTGTGTGAAAAGAAGTCCTGGTCTTTGTTATCCTCCATTCTGCATGAGAATAGTGAATCAAATAGTGTACATTAGAAGATTTTTTAAGCATAATAATCATTGTGATATAATCTGCATATGGTAATAATAACAAGGAGAAACAATGAAACAAAGACCGAGGAAGAAAAGGGTGTGCTAAAAAAACCAACCTTTGTTTTTTCTCAAGTTCTCTTCTAAAAACTGAAAAAAAAAAAGGCAAGGCAAAGGGAGAGTGAGAAGAAAGAAATGCTAGGAGGGGAATGGAGACACTTATTAACTTAGAAGTAGAGAGTAGCAACAAGCACAACAAAAACAACTATACTAAGGCAAAACTTGAAACTTGAAAACATTTGAGTAATAGAACAATTTATAAGGATCAAAAAAGTGTAGGAGCAATAACAATACTCCTGTATATCTAAGTTATTATTCACATAATAATAACTTCTCTAAAAAAATAATATAAATAAATAATATAATCATTATATATAAATTTTTAGAATCATCATATATAGATATTACACTCTAATTAGTATTAATATAGTGTAAAAATTTATACATATTATCATTCATCATTTATTTATAATATTTTTATTTAAAAATTAATAATAATTAAAAATAAATTAAGAATAATGCAAGAAATTGTAAAAAACTTTTAGAATGTCATTATCTTTTTCTCTATTAATATTACTATGAAGGGAAATAAAATAGTTTTTTAGATTGTGATTACATTATTTCATTATTATTTACTTATATAAACAATATCAATGACGTAGGAATCTTGGGTGTAATATTTATATATTGTTTATATAACAATTTATACATATTGAGTATAACAATTATTATTTATTTGTATTACGTTTTGTAAGGAGTTGATGATGATTAAATATTAATGACATATGATACAATGATAATGTATAAAGTTTATATGTGCACATGTAAAAAATGTCATATTTAAAGACAAATGTAATTATATATTGTGGTGCTAAACTTTAGTTAAAATTTAAATGTGTTGTCAAAATTTTATTAGTTGTATCGAATTATATATATCTCTAAGTAAGTATTAACAAATGGAAAAATTATATGATATAACAGTTTTATGTTTTAGATATGATGTCATGACATTTTTAATTTTATTAAAATAGATTTTTTTTTTGTTATTAAAATATAATAGGTGTACTATTTTTTTTTAGTTTTTAGTGATAGAGATTCAAATTAGAAATAGATTCTCTTCTAAAAGATTACACTCTATTATTAATTGCCATTTATAATAGGACACACTATTTGATGATGTGTGACCCTCTATATTTGAGTAAAGTGGATGAGATAGAAGATCAAGCAGAAAGGCTACTACAATATTGCTAGTGGCGGCATCAATAAGGGTGTGGCAGAGGAAGAGAAAGTGAGGAAACCATAAAGGCATGTTGTGAACTGTGAACAAAAAAGTAATAAGAGTGTAAAATGTGTGTACTGATAATATAAAGATTTATACATAGTCAGTATATTATCCATTATTCATTTGCAATATTTTATTTAAAAGACAATAATAACTATAAATCAATAGTAGATAATATAGTAATAGTGCAAAAAATGATGTATATATCTTTTTCCCAAGTAATAATGTTCATCTAACCATTATTATAATAAGGAAAAGGAACTCCATAATTACAAGAAATTTTAAATGGGGAGTTATAATTACGAGAATTTTCTATAAATCTCATCTTACCAAATAAAACTATATGGTTATATTTTTATGTAAAATAATGTCATTGCCTCGCTTACAATGTCATGCAATTCCTTTCCAAAACCATTCAATGTTCTAGTTGGGATTAATGCTGTGCTCACTGAACAATAAGATTTTTTATGTTGACACAAATGTCACTCTTTCTCATAATAAAAATGATAGTTTAAAAACAAGTGTCAAAAAAGGTTCAAAACTTTATCATAATTGTAGCAGCAAAAGAATGTTATGTTGGCAAGTTTTCCCAGTTAAAAAGGAAACGTTATTTTCTTTGTGGGTTCCCTAGGTTTGTAATTCCTCTTCTCGTTTTCAAAAGATTTTAATAAAAAATGTATTTTTGTTATCCTCAACCTAAGCTAAATATATATTTTCTATTTCTTTAAGCTCATCGGTGTTATGTTACGATTTTCATTCAGATTGTTTAAACTCAGTCCTAAAAGGATAACAAAACTTCAATGGTATTATTTGATAAATGGTTTTCTAATATTACGCATTTAAGATAAATTATCAATTCAAAATGTAAATTTAATCTTTTTTAGTAAGTTAAAAATATATTTGAAATAGTTACAAAAACCAAATGATAAAATTGGGTATCACTCTTTTTTTCGCTAAAAGTTCAAGTATTATGTCCATACAAAATAAATATAAAATGTTTTTTCTTAAAAGGTTAAATGTTCAATTTATAATTTATGTGAATGATATTTATTATGAAGAAGAGTCACACACCCTAAAGAAAATTATTTTTTTATCATAAGATGATAATACTGTTATTTTATACCAAACAAAAATCCTATTTAAGCTGAATCATTTATTAAATTTGATAGTATTTGGTCTAAGCTCTAAAGTTAATAAAATCAACTTATTTTTTAAATTCTGATCAATTATTCTAGTTTAACATCTATCATTCATCCATCCATCCATAATGTAAAGACAGCACACTCTGAAAGAGTCTGAATAGACTTTTTTATGATTAAGATTTCGAGAATCCAAAACCCATTAACTCCATTCAGCCTTTTGAATAAAGTTAGTTTTGCGGACACGATAGTGGATAGATATATCAAATTAATTATCCATATTCTGGTACTCATTATAAGATACTTTTAACTAGTATATTAAAGAATATTCCTTTTTTGTTTTTTAAAATACTCAAATATTGTACTTTTAACTTCTTTACTCTTCTGGGAAATTTCATAATCAAATGTTCGTATTATGAATAAATGGTAAATAACAAGAAAACAATAATAAATACCGGATAAAAAGTATAAAATGCATTTATGAAAGAAATGCTCTGCCGTTATAAATGAAGTATTTGTTATTAAAATTTCATCTTTTATTTAAAAATAAAATATCTTATCATATCAGAAAATAACTTATCTATTTCAACTACTAAAATCATGACATAATCCTATTTAATCATTTCCTACAAAAATATTTCTAAAACTAAACAAAATAGTACGAATATCATAATTTTATTGGCTAAATGAGATAAGTAATCTCTTTATATAATGAGATATTTTATTCTCCTTTTATTTACTATTTTCTATGTCTCAACTAAGATGTTATTGCTTGACCAACAAGTTAGAGTAATTTGTTACACTAAAATTTATTTTGTCCATTAACATTAATACATTGTTACTTTAAAGAGTTATACAAAATCAATACATCGTCCATAATTCATATATATTACATTTTCAATGGTTAATAATGATCAAACATAAGTACTGGATAATCCAGTCATGATCGGTCTATGAAGATGTGCAACAAGTGTCAATAATTTGTTGGTTATAATAATCGTTATTTTATATTTTCATATAGTTGAAATAAGCGTATAAACTCGTGTGAAAAAGTATCTCATTAAAAGATGTTCCCATAAAAAATATGGGACTCAAGTTTCTAATAAGAAACAATAATCAGACCCAAAATAAAAATATATTTTACATTTTGTTGCATATCTTATTATAAAATATTACATAATTAAATTATTGATATAATATCAATATTCATTTTTATTTTATTATGGCAATTTGTTTTATACCCCAATTTTGTTTGAACTTTGATATTCAAGTTTGATATATTTAAATTAGGGTCTAAATTTTTTCTCACATAGAACCTACAAAATATTAAGATTGTCATGAAATTATACAAAATTCATACTGTTACGGTCCATATATTTTTTTCTCTTTGAATTTTTCCTCTTTAATACTATTTCCACTTTTGGATACAGCAAAAGAAAGTGTTTCTATATCGTGTCCAAAATTATATTTCTACTTTTAGTTTGGACAAGTATTTGTCATTTGTTAAAG
Organism: Lupinus angustifolius; assembly: GCF_001865875.1. Taxonomy (NCBI): domain Eukaryota; kingdom Viridiplantae; phylum Streptophyta; class Magnoliopsida; order Fabales; family Fabaceae; genus Lupinus; species Lupinus angustifolius. The sequence continues at coordinate 31,253,369 of NC_032019.1, read as the reverse complement.
GAAGAAATTTTTGCCTTTGCGGAAAGCATTTGGATAGCATGTCGATAGATTTACGTGTACACTGAGCATATTTTAGAGTTAACTAATTGAGTTTTTAACTTTTTTTTTCTGTTATATAAAAAAATCAAGAAAACTAGTGCAGATGAGAAAGGTACATCTGCAAGATATTCAGAACTCTTGAGATGAAAAGTTTCAAATTTTCGAGTCATTCTAATACACCATACTAAGTTTAGGATATCATAATGATTTGAGAATTTGAAACTCTCCCCCCATGAGTTCTAAACATTTTGATAATATTTAAGTGTGTATTCATGTTGTATGTTATTGGTATATTTATCTTATTCTAATTGTTGTTTTAAGGTAATTTAGTATATTAATAAGCAATTATTAAATATATTAGTTACCAATGTAAAATAATATATTATAAACAAGATATTGTTAACTACTCATATTAACAATTACACTCTGTTTAATGGGACAAACTGTAAAAATAATAATGATAATTTTTTTTCTTAAAGTGACACATAATTTATAAAAAGTGAAAAATGTTAAAGACACAATTATAGCTAGATGTATGGATAACTTAATTTTAAATTAAGTTTTATAAAATTATAAACGATTAAAAAACAGTGCAAATTGACATATTGTTTTTGGTATAGTATCATTCTCTTTTCGTGGTAGAGTAAATTGATATTTTAGAACATCAATAATTGCAACAATAATTTACGCTCCATTGTTCAAGACCCTTTCCCATGTTTGTCATGAACATTTCTGGAATTTTGGTGTTTCATATTGTCCTTCACTGAATTTTTGTGCTTTACAATCCGATCATAAAAAAATAAAGCCGTAAAACACATTAAATAATGGTTCCTACAAGTTTCTTTCCCATGCTTGTAAAATATTTATTCATTGTTTCAAAGCCCTAGCGTATTTCATGCTGATACTGCTAAAATTGAATTTATCTTAATGGGGGAAGACCAACAAGAAGTGCATACAATAATGTAAGATTTTAATGTCTATGAACAATTCCTAAGAATGAAACTGGTCAAAAGGAACACTCCTACATCAAAAATATATTATTTTATTACTTATAGGATTAGGAAATATTGGTTAAATAAAATATAATGGGGAACAAAAGTTTCTTTAATTTTGGGTAAAAAGGTTGTGTTGCTAAAAACAGATTCCAGCTACAAGTTTATTATATTTTAGCTAAATGATTATGCTTATACAGTTATACTTTATTATTATGCTTATACTTTTTATGTTGAGAATCAACAATAATATTCCGTGTTTAACCTGTAACTAATAGCTAAATATAATAGTTAAAAGGTGGAGAAAAAACTGAAGGAGGCACTATTTACAAAAGGCAATCAGAATTTTGTGTACAGAGCAATCAGAATTAGATGCGCCATTTCCTGATTTATAAATGTGCGTTATCTTTCCAAACAAAAGCTAACCTTTATTGATTATGCATCATGATGTCTAACATTTTCACCAACTAGGATGATAAATTTAATTTAATTTTGATAGACAACCGGTATATAAATTTTATATTATTAAGTCTGGGGTACAAAGGCTAACATGTTCTAGATATTTTATAAGTTAAATATTCAGTTCTTGATGTTTAGCAAATGCAAAATAATAATATCGACTAAATGTTAGATTATCTTTCCAAAATAATAGTAGACAACGTTCTTATATGTGTGTAACAGCATAAGTAGTAGATGATGAATGTTATTCAGAATGGTATGAATAAGAGCATTACTTATTAATTTGTATGCATAAAGGTGGAAAGAACTTGAGTCATATATATATATATATATATATAAATTACTATTGGAATTTTTTTTCATTTAAATGTATAATTGTACTCGCCAAGATTAGAACTAACAAGATTTAAAATGAGAGAAAATCAACAATCTTAGTTTTTATTGCTTCTTGACTCTTGATATTATGTTAGATATCATAATAAACTATGATCTTTCATTGGTAATAATGAAGTTAATTTACATATATTCCACAACACTTTATTAAAAAATTATTATTGAAGATGATATAATAACAACGGTTTCTTATACGAGCGTTGTTGATTGAATACGACATTTATATATCCGAAAAATTAATAGTGGAGTTATACATCTCTTTGTTTGTTTGCACATCTCTTAAGAACGATGACAACGACTCTCTTTCTATTTGAATTTATATATGTTAGAAAGTGAGTCTTAGGCATATATGGCAATACTCCATGTGAATACACCACTCTCTAAAATTGGTAACATTACTACTATATTTAAATGATTCTATAATTCAAATTATGTCATACATATGCAGATTTGCTGAAAGTCCTATAACATTTGGCAAAAACTCAATTTTTTGTTCAGATTATTTCTATCATTTACATAGAAATTAAAAATTTACTACATTATGAAGATTTGATGCATGTGGTTAAGAAGAAGATGTGGGTGTGGACTTCTTTATAGTTTGTAATTTTATGGAATATGTGACATGTTATAAATCAAAATTATGGTTGAGAATCACAGTTTTCTTATGGATGAAGTGATTAAGCTAATTTATCTAAATTAATGAATCATTTTGAATTTGAGCAATTTATTTATTCCTATAATGAATGGGTGTTCAACCCTTTGAGTTGTACTTTCTATTAGACTTTTGATAGATTATTATTGGAGCATAACTTATTCTCCTTAATATCTATCATTTTTAATAATATTATTATCTTTTTGGTTTCCAATAAAAAATAATTCAAAGAAGCAACAAGTGACATGTCCACTAACCTTGTCATTCTTCTGAAAGTATTTATATTCATTTAACATTTTGTCTATTGCATGACACCGAGAAGGATTCCAAAGCATTAGTAATCAACTAGGCATCAAATCGCTTATTAATGAAATTTCAATATTATTTACATACATGAGTCTTTATACTTTTAAAACATGACCGCTACTCCGCTAGTTAGGTAGAAATGCTAAATAATTCCAAAAGAGGCATAACAAAATATTGAAAAAATATTGTTCATACATACTTTTCAGGGCTAGTGAGGTGTGTAACAATTGCATAGTAAATGGAGATGAGTCATTCTTGTTCTTATTTCGTAACAGTAAGCTAAATAAATATTGTTCTTTAAAGTTGTGAGTCAACATTAAAAAATAGAAAGAAAAATGTTACAAGAGAGAGAAATATAAATATGGGGTAGGTTTGTGGTGTTCATTTAAGAACGAAAATAGAATTGCACTATTAGAGATGATTTTGGCTTGAATTGCTTAAGTTGTTAGAAAGTGTAAACAAATATAAAATAATCAATAAGACTTATTTAAGAACGAAAAATGTGTTGCACTGTATGGATGCTCCTATACAACCAATTTTACAGATAAATATCTAATTTCTTTATTCTTTTTAAAAGTTTGTTGTGTTATCACTTATAGTTACTCTACATATAAATTTTAATTAATTGTTATATTATTATATAGTTGATATATAATTAAATAAGAGTCTAATCTAAAATGAGAAACTATAAGATCATCTAACACTCACTAAAAATATGGCGATACAAAGTCTAAAAGATTTTAATCCCCAAAAATAACCATAAGGGAGTGCAAATAAAAAGAAAATATATCTTATACTCTTACAATTTGAATGGAACATTTTTTGTTGTAATTTTTTTTGTAAAATATTACATAATTAATATATAATGGGTACTTACTTTTATTTCACCATCACAAATTTTTTGAAGCTCTAGATTTTATTCGAACTTTAGTATACTAACTTCATATAGTTAAATCAGGTGCCTAATTTCTTTTCTAGCATGAGACCTACAAAATATTAGGACAAACCCTGATACTTATACACACATCACTTGATATTTATACAGCTTTAATTTATTATTACTATATAATTATAGTTAAACTTACTTTATTCCTTACTATACACTTATACTCTAATCAAATAGTTTAAATGTAATGTCATGTGCACCCTTCTAACATAAATATACCAAAAGCATGCTAAAAGTATTGTGAATAAAGTGGACTTGAAATTAAATGTCTCAAAAGAACAAAAGACACATGCTTTATCCTCTTTGTCGAGATCGTAAAGATTAAAAATCATAATCTTATTATTAATCAATTGATGTCCATTCATGTAAAGCAAGGAAGAGACAAATATTGTTTCACGCTATAATAAGTAAATAATTTATATGCGCATACTATTGATTAGTTAACTGAACAGAGTGAGAGACCAACCTGTTCTAGCTATTGTCTATTTCTTGATGATGCTTAGTTGCTTACGCGTACTATTTTAACCAATCTTTTTTTTTGTTTTCCACTTACCATTGTTTAATTGGATGGTGAAAGGTTAAGATATATTGATTAGTATGACTCTGTTACTTTTTTATTCATTTGATGATAAAAAGTTAACATGATTGTTATGAATATTCTATCTTTCTATGTAGGAGAAGTGATATGATGTTTATTATACTATTTTGTAACAGTTTTCTTTTTTTTATAATGTATAAAATATGTTTTGTTGACGAATAAAATTAAGTCTTCTACATAATATATTTTCTTTTTTGTAATTTTGTTTGCTACACTACCAATAAATTGATATTTAGAGCTATATCTTAAGGGATATGAGAGAACAAGTGAGTCAACAAACAATATCCAAACACAATGCAAACACTTTCTATTACCTAAAATTGTCAAAATGAATTCAAAAGTAATGTCTGCTATGTTTGTATCTTCTGTGTTTAATGGGAAGAATTATCATGTATGAGTTGTTAGAACAAATTCTTCATGGATACTAATAATATGTTAGAAGACATAGAACAAAATTATGTCATTCCAACTCTCCCAAACAATTCAATTGTTGCACAAATTAAAAACGAGAAGGAGATGAAGCAAAAAAGTTCAAAGCAAGAGCATACCTATTTGCAAATGTTTCACCCACCACTTTATCAAGATAATGTCACTTAAGCAACCAGTGAAATATGGAATTTTTTGAAGCAAGAATACGAGGGAGATGAAAGGGTCAAAGGGATACAAGTGATGAAATTGACCCGAGAATTCGAGAAGGAAAATATGAGAGATTCAGGAAGAATCAAGGAGTACTCTCATAAACTTCTAGGCATTGCCAACAATGTAAGACTTATTGGTAATGAATTTTCTTATTCTAGAATAGTTCAAAAGATTCTAATTATATTTTCTAAAAAAAATTGAGACTGCAATTTCATCTCTAAAAATTTCTAAGGATATGTCAAGCATCACCTTGACAGAAGTGTTAAATGCATTACAGACATAAGATCAAAAGAGGTTTATGAGATAAGGAATATCTATGGAGAATGTTTTCCAAACCAAACTACAAAACAACAATGGTTGAAAGACAAGAAAAAGGGCATAGTAACAACTACAAACATACAATTTGTGCAAACAACAAGTACAATAATCAAAGTAGCAACAATAAAGTCTTTCCACCTTACTCCTACTCCAAAAATACTAATCATCCACAAAAAAGAAGTTGGTGGAGGCCAGATGTAAGATGTCATAAGTATGGTCATTTAGGATATATGGAAAGTATATGCAAGTCTCAACAACAACAAGGAGAAGCTAAGGCTATTGAGAGTCAACCACAAGAAGAGAAACTCCTTGTAGTATCATGCTTGCCACCAACAGTTCCAAAGAATGTTGGCTCATTGATAGTGGTTGTACAAACCACGTGACTTGTGATCGAAAGCTCTTGAGAGAGCTTTGACAAAACAATTATTTCCAAAGTCAGAATTGAAAATGGGAATACATTGCAACAAAAGGTAAAGTAACAGTGGCAATTGAAGATTACACAAGTTTGAAATTAATTCATAATATCTTATATGTTCCTAAAATTAATCAAAACTTGTTAAGTGATTCTTAATTGTTGGAGAAAGACTATAAGATTTTTCTTAAAAACAAACACTTCACGATTAAAGATTCAGAAGGAAGAGAGGTGTTCAAAGTTCAAATGCAAGGCAAAACCATGGTCTGAAATTTGATGAAAGAGGAGCAGACTTCAATATACAAAGAATACACAAGTACAATGTTTTGGCACAAAAGATTAGATCACTTTCACCATGATGTTCTAATCTTCATGAAGAATTACAATTTTGTTAATGATTTGCCTCACTTACACAAAAAAAGTCTACTAGATGCATTATCTGTAAATATGGGAAGCAAACAAGACTTTTTTTCCGCAAAATAGGGTCTAGAATGCTACACAAAACTTGCAACTGATCCACACAGATGTTGGAAGACATGTGAGTATACTATCATTGAATGGTAATAAATATTATATTGCTTTTATTGATAATCACACAAGAATGTGTTGGATTTACTTTATGAAATTTAAATATAAGGTTGCTAATATCTTTGTGAAATTCAAAGTTTGGGTTGAAACTCAAAGCGGGTGCAAGATGCAAGTGATCATGTCCGATAATTGAACTTAATACACCTTTGAAAAATTTAACAAATTTTGCACAGATATAGGCATTGAACACCAACTGACAACACCTTATACTCCCTAGCAAAAAGGCGTTGTTGAGATGAAAGAACAGAACAATTATTAAGATGACTAGGTGTTTACTTCATGATAAATGGCTCCTAAATAAGTTATGGGCAGAGGCTATAAATATATCAGTTTTGTTCCTAAATAGATTACCATAAAAACTATCAAAAAACATGTTATCTGAAGCATGGTATGGCAATAGACCGAAATTTATTAATTTAAAGACATTTGGTTGCTTGTGTTTCTATTATATTTCTTAGGTTAAAAGGGACAAGTTGGACAAGAAACAAAACCTGTGATTTTTGTGCGCCGTAGCTTAATGCCAAAGGCCTACGTGATTTATTTACCACAAAGCAAAAAAGTAATTATTAATAGAGATGTCTAATTCTTTGAGTTAGAGAGTTGGAGAGCTAGAACTGGGAGGAAGTCAAACAGCTGGAAGTTTCAAGAGGAGAATGAAATCATAAATGATGATCCTGTCAAAGGAACTAGATCACACTATGACATATATCATATTTGTAATGTTGCTATAATGGAGTCTGCAAGGTATGAAAAGTCTGCAACTGACCAAAAATGGATAGATGTAATGAAGGAAAAGCTCATGATGATCGAAAACCCCCACATGAGAGTTGGTAGAGAGACCAAAATACAATAAGGGTATATGAGTCAAGTGAGTTTACAGGACCAAGATCAATCTTGACGTTTTGTGATTGATAACATATCTTGTTGATGAATAAAATTAAGTCTTCTATGTAATACATTTTCACTCTGCACTTTTTTTTGTTACATAACCAATTATATCATGAGTAAATACACATTTCAGTCATCATGTTTTTCGACCTTACCAATTTGGTCCCTCAAAAAATGAAAAACTCAAAATGGTCCCCAAATTTTTCAAATGTGGTTCAAATTAATCATTTTTAGGGTCAAATTTGTCTATCTCAAATGTTGTAAAATATGTTAAAAAGGATTAATTTGACCTATATTTAAAAATTTTGGGGACTATTTTGAGTTTTTCAATTTTTGAGGGACCAAACTGGTAAGATAAAAAACATGAGGGACTGAAATATATATTTACTCTTATATCAATTACTTAAGTCCGTTTTAAGTTATAAATTCATTATTATGTATCTAAATGGAAATTATAAGAATACATATTCTCAAGTTTTTATTGCATTGCAAGCACAAAATGTAGGCCCAATTCCTATGACTCCTGTGAGGCAAGTTTAGGGATGGCAAAAAAACTCGTACCCGCGGGTAAAATCTGCACGGCCACGGGTATGGGTCACAAACGGGTACTTGCAGATTTTATAAACGGGTTTTTTAAAATACCGGTAGCCCATACGGGCGGGCACGAGTATTGTGGTATCTATGCCTGCGGGTACCCGATATTTGTGTAATTATCATATTACCCTTAATAAAAATTCATACACTACTATAAACTTCCCTGAAAACACAAAATTTCTATTTACCCTCTTTCCCCTGAAACTAAAATCCCTAACTCATTTACCCCCTTTATTTGAATCTTTATCATTCCCTTCTGTAAAAACTAATTTACTTTCTCATTCCCTTCTCTAAAGCCTTCAAGCACAAGTATATTCGTTTCTCTCTCTTCAATCCTTGTTGTATATTAAGTTCTCTCTCACTTACATTGTGTTATTTGTTCATTCATTCCTTCAATTTATTTCCTTATACATAACATATATATGTTTCAATTTATTTCCTGTAATCATAGATCTATATTATAAACATTTTGTTTCTATTAGTTTCCCAATGATGCTGCTTTCTAAATCTCACCTTTCATTATTCCGCCTTTTACTGTTATAGCTGTTAGGAGATGGCAGAATATATATGATGAAATGAATAGAGATAAATTTCAATATGTTTTCGTGATTGTAGTTGCTTCATGTTTATTTTTTGAACCATCTCTTGGTAGTTGGTACTACTTTCATTTACTGCAAGCACTTCTTAAACCAAGCACTTGGAATCAAACTGCAAAAAAAGGTACTGTATTAGGCCTAGTAAATGGTATATCAGTGACTGCATATGAATTAGTTTTACCCTTACTAGATGCATCTGAATTACAAATATCAGTGACTGCATCTGTAATTTTGTATAGATGCATCTGTGATTTGGTATATCAGTGATTGTATCTGTATTAGGCCTAGTAAAGCATCTAGTAAGGGTATATCAATGACTGCATTAGGCCTAGTAAATGGTAACCTTCAAATATCCTATTGCTAAGTTCAAGCCAATGATAAATGATTACATCATACTTTCTATGGATTAATTTCTTCCCATCTTTTGTGTTAATTTTTTCTTAAGTTATCTCATTGCTTCTGTCTGCGACTCTACAAATGTGAATTCTGGCATATGCAAGTTCATATTTACACCTCAGTATTTTTCTTATTATTGAGTACTTTTTCATTTGCTTTGCTTACATTAGATGTCAAACAAGGGGATCAAATAATTATTCCTAAGGATTGCTTTTAGTTGCTCATGAACCCAACTTTGTGAACACTGCACCTGGACCCCACATTAGAGGGCATACTCCTACCTTATAAAAATTGGTATTTAGTTAGAACTTAGAAGGTCAGGTTGCAATTGAAGAAATAAATTGAAGAAAAAATTGGTATTTAGTTAAATATATCCGATAAATCTATAGGAACTAAGTTTTTTTATCTATATAATTTTGATTTTCATGTTGTATCTATCTTTGCAGTATGTCTATCGAGCAAGCCTCTGTTGGGCAAGATCAAGTTCCCAATGCCTCTAACGTGGGTGAATCAAACTCAGTTCTAATGAATGTAGATGTTCCTTCGATTCAAGATGAAACTCATTGTTCAAGTCCAAATGATGCTGAAGAACTTCAACCACAACAAAGATCGTCTGTTTGGAATCATTTTAAGAGGAATAGGGTAGATGGAAAGTGGAAATTGGCTTGCAATTATTGTGGCAAGCGACTGTTGGGAGATCCAAGTCAAGGAACAAAACTCTTGCATAATCACTTTAAAAGTTGTCTACGTCGTTCAAATTCAGATATAAAGCAAGCATGATAAGTACAAAAAGTATACACTTTTCACCATCATTTTATGGCACTTATCCTATGAAAATTGTAGAAAACCAACTTAAATTAACATTTTTAGGTGAATTTTGCATGATTGAATAAATTAGTTCTTTATTAATTCTTGTCCAAGTTTTCTTTGAGTTTTGTAGGAAATTGAATATTAAAGAATAAATTTAAAGATGGACAAGAATTCAAGTCAAAATTCAAGACAAAAACTCAAAATGAATTGCTAAAAGTAATCAAGTTAAAGCATGACATGCTATTGATAAGTGCCAAACATACCTAAATTTCATACACTTTTATGACACCTATCTTAAGCATAACTGAGAAAAACCAACTTAAAACAATACTTTTTAGATAAAATATCACAAACCAACCTGACATAGACCACGTTGCTCAAGCAGATAGCTTAGCGGACCTGCTTGACCGCTCAGCCTAGCACCAGACAAAGCCTGACACGGTCAGAACACAAGCTTGGCACGGTCATACACAAGCCTGACACACGCCCAAGCTGCTCAAGCAGGCAGCTCAGCGGTGACACATGTGTGCTCAACAGTGAACTAGACACCTGACCAGGTCAGCAAGCACCAAGCCACTCTTAGTCAGCTCGGTCAAATCTGCTCAAGCAGGCAGCTTAGCGGTGCCACATGTGTGCTCAGCGGTGTGCACCCATAATTGACCAAGCCATCAAGAAACCATGAAGTCATGCATGACCTCACTTCAAGTAGCCCACCATAGGCTTTTCAGGAGTAGCTCACCATAGCTGGTCCCAAAGCTCACAACTAGCCTTGGTGAGTGAAGTTTAAGGAGGTGACCAAGCTACTTGACCAAGTGACCAAACCCATGCTGAAGGGTTTGGTCAGCTGTTGAGCGGTGCAAAGAAGCACCTGAGCACCCAACACCTTGGCCTATATAAAGGCATGAAATTCTCATTTGTAAACATTGTACATACATTCT
>NC_032019.1:31180468-31242705 GCF_001865875.1 Lupinus angustifolius | reverse complement strand
AAGTGTTATCAATAAATTTATTTGTTGAAACACCTTTTAATATACAAAAGTGATGAAACTAACTTACTAACTTTTATTTATTGTTATTTACATTCCGCAAGTTATTTATTCTTTAATACCAATCTTCCTTAAGGAAGAAGTTTGGTTTGTTAATAGAAGAAACCTAAAAGGGAGTAAATAAATGAAGGTCACTTAAATTTATTATTATTTTATTCTTTATTTATTTATTTATTCCACACAACCGAGATGGTATTCAAAGGTACTTAATAATTATGTAATAGGGGATTGCTTTGAAACCATTGTACCGGAGTTAGAATTTATTCTAACAAAGCCGCGATGGGGCAAAGAAGGAATAACTTATTCACATGGTTATTAGAAGTAAGTTGTAACTGGAATATTCTTGAAACGATTACACCGGCGTTGGAATTTATTTCAAAAAATCCGAGATGACGAACAAAGAATAAAACCGAGTTCACTTACTTAACGAAATAAAGGAAACACACTGAAGAGAAAACTCACTTTCAAAAAATTGGCGCCGTTGCCGGGGACAATTTGTTGTGGGGGGAAACCTCTAAAAATTCTCCTTTCAACAAAGCACTTTTTATAACTGCAAAAAAAGGTGCTGAATCATTGTTGGTTGGTTCGTATGCATTCAACCAAGAGGCTGCAAGACGTTCACTTGTAAAGATGATAATTTTTCATGAGTACCCAATGTCCGTGGTTGACCACGTCTTATTTAAGGAATTTTGTGGTGCATTGCAACCTTTATTTAAAGGGATTTCTTGCAACACGGTAAAGGATGATATCACAAGGATGTATAATGAAGAGAAAGTGAATACCATGACTTTGATTTCAAAAAATCAAAGTCGGTTTGCAATTACAAGTGATATGTGGACCGCTAGTAACCAAAACAAAGGCTATATGGTTGTCACGACACACTTTATTGATGACTCATGGGTTCTACGAAATCGACTTATGAGGTATCAATGCTAAACTTTATTAACATTCTCATAATGTTTATTGTTTTTGTGACATTGTTGCTTTAATTTTCGATAAATGGTAGGTTCATATATGTGCCTGCTCCTCATACTAGTAAAGCTCTTAGTGACTGCTTGTATGATTGCCTATTGGATTGGAACCTAGATAGAAAGTTGTCTACTCTGACCGTTGATAATTGCACTACAAATGATAGAATGATTGAGTGCAAGTTGTGTAAGATTTCACCTAGATCGTTTATTTTGGATGGGCATTTATTTCACATGTATTGTTCTGCTCATATATTGAATTTGATTGTGAAGGATGGGTCTTCCGTTATCTCTAGTGCAATAGAGAGGATTAGAGATAGTGTTAGCTTTTGGATGAGAACTCCAAAAAGAGAGGAGAAATTTGAGGAGACATGTGAACAATTAAGCATTCAATATGATAAAAAGTTAGAACTTGATTGCAAGACTAGATGGAATTCTACATTCTTGATGCTTCATGTGGCACTAATATATAGAGATGTCTTCAAAAGATTATCACTAAGAGAAAATCAATTTAAAACATTACGGAGTGAGGATGAATGGGAGATGACCAATGAAATTTGTCAAAGGTTGAAGTTATTTTATAATGTGACATTAGTGTTTTCTAGTACTTTGTATCCAACTGCAAATGTCCTTTTTCCAAAAATTAGTGAAATTAAATTGGCATTACTTGTCTGGCTGCAATCTACTAACCTTGTTATTCAACAAATGGATGAAGCAATGTATGCTAAATTTGATAAGTATTAGGGTGATATAGGTGCTTTGATGGTTGTTGGTGCTATGTTAGATCCTAGATACAAACTATGTCTTTTAGAATTTTTTTATCCCATAATTTATGGAGAGCAACATGTTTCTGAAATGAGCAAGGTGAAAGGTATTTGTGAAGAGTTGGTAAGAGAGTATGACATTAAAATGAAGGGCAAATAGAGTGTTTTTTCAAGTCAAAGTCATACTCAAACTCTAAATTTAATAGATGTGGGGGCAAATGGAGTGATTATTGATTGGAGGGCAAAGTATCAAAGTTTTGTTTCTGAGCAAAATATTGCTACAACACACCGGAGGTCAGAACTAGACATATATTTAGAGGATGGAGTATTACCCGATCAAGGTGGAGAGTTTGACACCTTTACTTGGTGGAAAGTAAATGAGATAAAATATCCAACCTTGCAAAGAATTGCAAGAGCTTTACTTGCAATTCCTATCTCCACTGTTGCTTCAGAATCTTCATTTAGTACTGGAGGACGAATTCTTACTCCTCATCATAGTAGATTGCGTCCAGATACCATAAAGGCATTGATGTGTCTCCAGGATTGGCAAAGGTGTGACATGAAAGGTAATATTATCTATTACTTTTAATTACATATTTTGTAGATTCATTATATAAATCTTGAATGAAGTTATTATGTTTTTGCAGGCTCTTCAAATACAAAACTGGACATCATTGAGTGTGGTACAGTATTGTAAGATTTTGATGTTAGTAACATTGTTAAGTTGTGATTTGTGACCACTCAAAAAGAATTATGTTTCTTGCTTTGATTTTAAATTTTGTTTTTTTTATAGGATTCAACTAGCCAAGGTAGTGCTATTGAAGGGAATGACGTTAATCGTTGAAGAAGATTCGGAAACTGCAGCAATGAATGCATTTTTTATTTCATTTTGTTGAAGACTTAATATTTTGAAAGTAGTTTAAATTTAAAATTTGTATGAACAATTGAATTTTTATGATTACTCTTCAATATTATGAAAGAATTGTTGAATTTATGTTTGAGTTGGAATTAGAAATTTGTTGATAATGCAAAAATCCATGAGTACCCAGAATACCCGCACGCGGGTACCCGTACGGGTACGGGCGGATACGAGTAATGACCCCAAATTTCAAAACGGGTAGCGGGTAGCTACTATCTGTGCCCACCCGTGCTCGTTGCCATCCTTAGGCAAGTTGGCTTGAATTAAATTGTTTATATCAATGTTTTAAATTAGGATCACAATTATAATTAGATTGAGTTTATTGTATTTTTTCACAATTACAATTAACGCAACATGATGTTACCTAGGAGTTATGGGCAGCTTGGCTTTAAAATTTTGCAAACCTTTAGTATGGTACTAATCATGAAGTTGGGTTGGAGTCTTATCCACTCTCATGATTCTCTTTGGTCCCAAGTCCTTAGAAGTAATATGGTTGTGTGTGACAAATGTTATTGGTGAGTCTTATCTTCTAATGTCTGCAAAAGAATTTGTTCAACTTGGCAGGATGTGTTGTATGGTATGAGATGGTTTTGGGCAATGGAAGAACTGTACGTTTCTAGTTGGATTCATGGTTTCGATCAAGTACTATAATTCATGAAGATAGATAGTTACATGGTATAGGACATCTTCTGAATTTGGTTATGTTCAATTCATCAACTTTTATAGTATCATTTTGAACATAACTACATAATATGTCTTATGAGACGGAAACATAGTAGCTTATCATGAATTCAATGGACCTGTCCCTTTTCTCTCTCTCAATTTCTTCCTATATGAGTAGTATAGAAGTTATTGCGTGTTTGACTCCTCGTTAATCCATGTGTGAGGAAACCTAATATTGTTCGTTATCTAGCAATAATTCAAGGCGAAAATAGCTTATGACTTCTGAAAATTTGTGTATTTAAGAAACATTCAACTATTACACTCATGTGATATTTATTATTTACGAGCAGGTTGTAAAAAATTGCAACCCACGTGGCAAAAGGAATTTACCACATGGCAAAAGGTTTTGGAGAAAATAGCTTTATGACTTTGTGGGAGTAAGGTCTCTCCATTAATGGAGAGACACCATATAATAACACACAAAAAACAATATGTAATAACACTTTTATTCATTTGTTTATCATAAAATTATATTTTTTATCATTAAAAATATATGAAAAACAATCACTCGTCTGTCCATTAATAGAGAGAATCCTTATTTACTTTGTCCTATTTGACTTCACATTACAATGGTTCAAAATTCAACAGTTTTCAAGACCAATTTAACGTGGAAGCCATGAAAATTTATAGGGGAGCCTACGCTACTATTTATGTGGGTGAGCACTTTTTGGAACATTTGTCCATAATTTATGTCATTTCATATATTATCAACTGTGATTACTTAAAAAAATATTTAAAAATTAAATTTTTAACTTAAATACTTTTTTTTTAACCAATCACAATTGGTGATACATGAATTACATAAATTGTGGCACAACGTGCTCCCCAACAAATTTAACATTCCAAATGCAATGAAACTTTTGCTATCTCCATATGTTGTAGACTTGAGATTGGTCAAAAATATATATTTAAGTTAAAATTTAATTATTAACTTTTTTCTGATCAATCACAAGCTTATGACATATGGAGTAGCACAAACTGGGAGGTAATAGATGTGCTATCTTTCTGAATATTAATTAAAACTATATTAAGAATCCTTGAAGAAGAAGACTTGATTTATTGTTGAAGACATGTTTTAATTAGATACTTCAAAAATCTATAGCTAAGCTCCCTTTATTCATAATAAATAATAGTTTCAAATTGTAAATTTCCATACTAAATTATATTATTTTTTCTAGAAAATAAAACTAATTTTGTATTCTTTGGCTAAAAATAATTTTAATTATATATATATATAGATTATGTAATGTTTCCCAAATCTCAATATTTCCTTTAAACTATTTTTAATTTCTACTAAAAACATTAGACAACAAGAGAAGTCCAGACTACAACATTAGAAAATAGCTACAACAGTAGTAAAGAAACAACAAGAGGATAAAAATAAAAGCAAATACTCATTTCAGTTTCTTATGTTTTTTAATGTACTAATTTGATAGATCCCAAAAATTAAAGTAAATACTCATTTCAGCCTCTCAAAAATTAAAAAACCAAAAATGTTTCCTAAAAAATTTATTAGTCCTTATAGTGTCAAATTATTTTTTATCATATATTGTAAAACATGTTAAAAATAACTAATTTGATCACTTTTAAAATCTTTTGACATTATTTGAGTTTTTAAATTTTCCAAACATCAAACTAATAAAAAACCTTAAAACACAAAATGAATACTCCCTCTAAAAACAACAATAGCAACCACACTGACAACAACAATAACACAACAATAATAACAATAAACCTCATGTTTTGGGGGTTTATTCATTATGACTGACTCATTTTACCAACTCAACCCCTAAGATACACTAGATTAATTAATAAAATACTTGACTTAAGTACACTACGTATAGTTTTGTCTTTTGAAAAATGAATCATATTATCATATGTTGTATGGACCCCCATTTCGTTTTGAAATATGGAGCGAATGAGTTACTCCATTTTAACAAAAGAATAGAGATATGGAGACAAGGTTCACTGGTTCCTAAGCATAAATATTTGTTCTTGCATCGGAACATTTTTTATATAACTAATAGGACCTCCTCTTCATTAAGTAAGAAATTAACTTTTTAGAGTAATTATCTCTCTCAATAAGTATTATTTTCAAGAATTAAATATTTAATCTTTTAATTTATACGAGGATTCAATCCGTTCTTAAACAACTAAACCAACTTGTTTTTTGTTGCATAAGATCTGATTGATCGAATAAAGGTAAATGTTCACACAAGAGACCAAATAAGTAATGGACAATAAAATACATTTAATAATTTCTGAAAGAAAAGCAATTTCTTAATTGATAGCTTCCCACTAAATTCTGTAATCTTTCAACCATTATTTTTTATAAATAAAGATCACATGTCTGAACATTTAACGTTTCATTGTGTTCTAATCTAATAAAAAGTGTTAATTAATTAATAAAAATTATTTAGAGGAATATGATTGACTCATAAAATATGAAATTTGAGACATGGGATCTGACTTTATATAAACCTTTAAAGAACTGTTGACACATTGCCCTTGAATGATCAATTTTTAGAATTAAAGTGATAATGGTATGTGATTAGTACTAGAGAGGATATGACCACATCGAAACTCGAAAGGAACCCATACGACAAAACACATCATATTCAATAATATCTTTAAGATCTTCATTAACTAAAATAGCTGTCAAATCATTAACCATCATTATCTGGCGCACTATTAATAGAAAGAAAAAACCTCACTTTGGATTAATTCTTTGAGTAGAGAACGGGTTAGCAAGTGGAACATTTTAACTCTAGAAGATTGGAATGAATAGCCACCCACTCCAAGAAAAGATTAGTCATTATTTATAGACGAGATACCTTGGAAAATTTATTAGATATGAATTAATTAGAATGTGCAAGACAACATTCTTTATAGGGTACAAGAAAAACCTATTAGAATGAAATTAAAGTCAATTAATTATCCTAAATGTCATTTATCTTATGGACATATTTAACAATATTTTATGAGTATGGATCTTCTTTAACACTAGAAAGTGAATTGATGTTTTTATCTTTAAAAACTAGCAAGTTATCCATGCATTTGCACGGGACGATATTTTTTGCCACATGATTAAGAACACATATTACAGGTGCATTTATGATTAAGAATATGTATGTTGCTCGTGCATTCGCATGATTAAAGCCATATATATTACCGGTGTATTCATATTGTTAAAAATTATTAATTATGTATAAAATCATACGGTCAAACCATACGGTTTAAATGTTTAAATCGGATAAACTTAATATGGGTCATCTACTAGTTTAACATCTTGCTCGACTTTCTCAACATTGTTTTTTACACATACATAACATGATATAATTAGTAGTATCATATTAATCAAAAAAATAATCAATAAATTTAGAATTTCATTATTATTTGATTCTAAAATAACATTAGTATAAAAATAAATATTATTTAACTCTAAAATAGCTATATGTTATGATTCATATTATTATTATTATTTTAATATTGCTATAGTAACATTATATTTTAATATTGTATAGGTAATCATATTCCTTTTATTTTTAAATAAATCACATGTCAATCATATTCATTTTATTTTTAAATAAATCACATGTCATGAGAGCTTGAAAGATTGACACATGTCATGAGGGAGTTCTTGAGAGATTGACACATGTCATTGAGAGATTGACACATGTCATTGAGAGATTGACACATGTCATTGAGAGATTGACACATGTCATTGAGAGATTGACACATGTCATTGAGAGATTGACACATGTCATTGAGAGATTGACACATGTCATTGAGAGATTGACACATGTCATTGAGAGATTGACACATGTCATTGAGAGATTGACACATGTCATGAGAGACCTTTAGTTTTGATGAGAGGTTGACACATATCATGAGGGCTTAAGAGATTGACACATGTCATGAAGAAGTTTTTTTTATTATATAGGTAATAGATAAAAATATCATTACAAATATAAATAGAAAGATATAATAATCATTACATCTTGTTTTTATACTTAGTTTTAATAGCACTTCTTTCTTTAATAGTCTGGCTTATATTTTATAGCATTATACCCCATTGCAAAAGAATATTTATGGTGAATGCCTAGGTAGAAAAATCCTAAGGTTACAAAAATATAATGATGGAAAAATAGTACATTATTTAATATGCTATAAGATATTATCTCATTAAAGAAGTCAACTCATCTTTAATACTGAATAAGTTAATAATATGAAGATAATTTTTTTCTAATTTTTTAATTCTTTTTTTAAAACATAAAATCATGGTTCTTAAAGAATATTTTTTACCATGTATCAAAATATTCATTCAACTGAACTCTTCATCATTGGTGAGAATCCCCATCTATGAGGAAAACCTGGCGCGACAAAACCATAATGAATGGAAAAAGAATGCAATACATATTTATTGCTCCCCTCATGTCTACAAAGTATTTTTTTTGTTACCAAGATATTCCTTCATATTTTTAGGTAAAGAATTAATTCATTTTGGGGTGTGATTGTCCATCTAATAAATGTCACTTTCAAGAATTGAATCTTTAATTTTTTTGTCATTGTGGAGATCTAGCAGGGTTTTACCCACTAGACTAATACCTTGTTGGTCTACAAAATATTTCTAAGACAAAGAAGATCAATCCTTGTGAAGTAGTTGCCGATATGTTTTATCTTGATAATGACTTCATGAAATATTTGTTAATTTCTCACTTGAGGATCATGAATGTAAAAGAATTTTGGTAAAATTTGTTGTTCAATCTTTTATCATGCATCTCCAATGTTTGATATGTCATATATGATTATATGCAATATTATATTCATATTAAATTGTTGGAATTATTTTTCTTAAAAACATAGCACAATTCTCCCATATTTGTTGAATCGAATATCTCAACAAAACGCGTCTTTAACTTGTCTTGTGAAATGCTAAACTTTATGAATATTAACGATTAGGTTTTACTTGGATACACAAGTAAAATAAACTCATATACATTGTATCTCTAAGATAACTAAGGTTAGCTCAACTTCATTACAATGTCTTTTTCTTAGTGAAGAATTATATGTGACTAATACATTAACACACGATATATCATGTTGTATATTACTAGCAAGATACATTAATGTTTTAAGTGCATACATTGTATTAGTTATATTTAGAAGTTAATGGTAACTAAATATGAATGATAAATATGACAGTATAAAAAAATCATTATATAATCGGTGCATAGTTTTTTCATATATATTTTTTTTGAGTAGGGATCCACTTACTCCGCATCCCAACCATCAATTCTAGAGAAATCTGATATTTTAATTAGTGTGTAGATCTAAACTATTAAATGTTCATAAAATTGATAATGTGAATTTTATCATCTCCCATGGCTTAGTTGCAAGCTGAATAGAAAACGCAAGAAGAAGAAATAGCAGTAATGAAGATGAGAAGAAAATGAAATTAATGAATAACCTCTTGATTCTATTATTGAGCTTTTGTGAATATGCAATAATATATGATAATGTTTTTTACTCTTTTTTCTTGATTCTAAAGAGAAAAAAGAAGAAGCTATATAAAGAAAGATGCTAAAAGCTTAGAATGGAAAATAACATAAATAACAATAATAACAGAATTAACAACTTTTCTCGCTAGAGAAGTTTTCTTTATTGTTTGGATTTTCAGTTTCAGTGTGAGTGAGTTGGGCTTGATTTAGGCTAGTAGATTTATCCAACAATCCCCTACAAGCTTGGAAGTGAAGGTTTAGCATGCCAAGCTTGGATATAAGAGAGTGAAAAGGACCTGGTGTAACATCGTGTTTTTTTGAGCACGTTTAATTAAGTAATTAGTTGTTAATGAATTAATTATAGCAATTAATCACTAATGTTGTAGGCTAAACCTCCGTTGAGTTTTAGTCTTGTATTATAATATTCTTGTTTTCCCTATTTTTCAAGATTTTTGGAGAATAAAAGTTTCTGAGACGATTTCGGGTCGTTTTATCGAGTTTTTGCCCATTTTTTTAGTTTTGTAACTCGGAATTGAATTCCGATTTCGCCTTTGGCTTTGAAATATTATTTCTAGTCAAAATAGACACAAAGTTTGTCCATAACTCAAATCTAGGTATTTTTCACCTCGAAATTCAAGTTTCGACGTTTCAGGCAAAAAGCCTAAATTAATATATCGTATATTTCCGGACGAAGTTACCCAGTAATACTCGGGCACGACTTCAATTGTGAAATCACGTCGCATCAATCAAGTCATAGTATTAATCATATCATGGGTGAATGGCTTGTCAAACAAGCAAAGTCAAAGCTTCCATAATCCCCTAAATCACTCACCAAATATCCTCACTCCATCACCATTAGACACATCACCTAAGCTAGCCTAAAGCTAGATTGCCTCTCATTAATTTTCAGATTTGAGAGAGGGTGAGGCTCTCCTATAAATCCCCCACCTCATCCTCTCATTTTTACACTAATTCTCATAAATAAAGTTAAGGTATTCTTTCTCTTTTTCTCTTCTCCATTTTTCTCCACATACACCATGAGAAAATTATGATCTCTTAGGATGTTATTCATGGAGTTGAGTTTATGTTTGTTTTCTTTAAATATTTTGTAAGTCATGACTAAAGGGGATGATAATGAAATCATATGAACCTTTGTGTAGTTTTTGACTTATGTCAAACTTAAAATTTCTTCCTTGTTCTTAGATAGAAAAACTATATCTTTGGAAAAGGTTAGATGAGTTTATTTGCTTTAGAAATATTAGAAATTATTGTTAGTATTTGAATATGTTAAAATGTGATGATTTGAACATCAAATGAACCTTTATCGTGTTTAAGAAAAGTTTATGTCTATTCTTGAAAGTTCAAAATGTTTGTTTATGAGTTTTTGTTGAAAAGTTTTCATTTTTTAGAAGGTATTATGTGTAAAAGGTTGTTTAGCATATGTAATTCTTTGATTTCCAAGTTAAAGTAATGATTTGATATAAAAGATGATTTATTAAAGTCTTCACTTCATAAACTTAAAGTTTTATGAAGTTTTGGATAGTAATGTAGTAAAAATGTTAACTTATGATTTATAATTCATGACTATGAAATAAACACCCATTAACCCTTGAGGTTATCCTAAAATTTGGAGGTGTTGAGATGATCATGAAATTAGTTGTGTTTTCTTTAGTAGCATACTTTAAATGAGGAGATTGACCTAAAAAGTCTTGACTTTATAAACCTAAAGTGTTATGAAGTCTTAGATAGAAAAATGATTTAAAAGTGTTGATCAAGTTAGCTTACTTTAAAGTGGTAAGATTGACTTAAAAGTATTGATTTTGTTTAAGCTGAGTTACTTTAAAATGGTAAGTTTGGCTTAATAATCTTACTTAAAAAGGTTAATATTAATAAAAATGTTTTACTAGCAAAAGATAAGTTTTATGAATAGTTATCATTACCGGACAAATGTAATGAAGTGGAAATACATGTCTAGAAAAGTATGTCTAAGCAATGACTTGGTATTTAAGTGTGTCTTTACGACCCACCTCTCTTTCCTGGGAACTAACTTGGTGTATATCCATAGATTATGACATAATCCCGTTATATGTTTTGTTAAAACTTTACTTTAGAAAGTGTCATTGTGTTGTAAGACTTTCAATGATAAATGATGATTCAAGAAATACATAACCTTGAATCGGGATGGATGAAAGCGATTAAGTTCATTTTAGATCGGAAGTTTTATTTTCACGTGAAATGTTATTTCGTAAGAATAATAACTATTAAAGTAACCTAATTAGCGTTATTTTGATTTTGGCGTGATGAAGAGTTCGAGGAGAGACCCGATGAATTAAGCTCACCTGGGGTCGAGTAAACAATCTGCACGACACACTCACGTGAGGGATAAAACGTCGTGACACAGTGGTGTCTGAATATGCTTTAGGATCTCCAAACTCCCTCACAAGTTTGGAGTTTTCTTGGGTATTAAGAAAGCTTGTACTTAATCAATTGTCTATTTTCTTTGGATTAAGTACAACAATATTTCTTATGTCGAATTATGTTAGATTATGTATGAAGATGCCATGATTATTCCTATTTAATATTGCTCGAATAACTGTTCTAAGAATTATACGTATGAGATAATTGTTAAATTCAATGCTTAAAATCATGTGTTATAAATGAGAAAATTTTTCATTGAGAAAATAAATTTAACTAAGTTTCAGGGTTTTCTCGCTTGAACGAGACAGCTCTCGCTTGAGCAAGAAGTGTCCATAGAAAACGGGTTTTTCGCTTGGGCGAGACACCTCTCGCCTCATCTGAAAAATGCACAAAGAAAACTGGTTGAGCAAGACAGCTCTCGCTTGAGCGAGAGGGCTCCATACAGACAAGACTTCTTAAGTCATCTGAACGATAACTCTCACATGTACGAGCGTCTAATGGCATTTTTACCATCAAGAATTCATTCACTTTCAATCCTATTCAATAAAACCTAAAACACCTTTATTGGAGATAATGTTCTTTCAATAAGTGAATGTTGTACAGATGAATGATTATATGAAACTCTTGGAAAAAATACAAAGAAGAGTTGTCATATCTAAGGTGATGTATGTAAAGAATTGCATGGTTAAGGACGAGGCCCGCAAATGTTATATTATGCCCACGCAGCGCAATCGTCTGACCGTAAGAGGCTTGACTTGAGAGCCATCCAGGGTGATTCAGCGATGGTTCGTAGTGGTGCTGAGAAGTATATGTTCCCATGCAGTGAGATCGTCTGATCGTAAGAGGCTTGGTTTAAGAGTCGTCTAGGGGATTCAAAAATGGTTCATAGTGGTGCTGAGGTTTATTCTCTGTGGTTTAAATGTTAAGATCGGGTCCTACTAGAAGCATTCTCGATGGGAGATGTCTTAGGATGGGAAGATCGTCATCAAAGATGGATGAAAATATTTAACTTACTAACTTCGATTAGTGTGCATAGTCATTGTGAATAATGAAGTAGTGGAGAGGAAATTTATAGGAGACGAATGAGCCCTGAGATGTTGAGAGGGACGTCGATGGCGGTGATTCGTCAGCAAAGTCTTGAGGGAAAGTCTAGGTGAGACGAGTCCCGTGTATTCGTGGATGAGGTATTCTGTTGGATCAGATAGTGCTCACAACATAAACTAGACGATCTCTAACAAACCCTTTTTGCAATCAAGATCAATGAGAAGGATGCCCATAAAGTGTTTGATATGATACCATCCTGAAATGAACAGTTTCGTTGAAACAGATTGATCATATATATATATCCTTGCGAGGAATAAGTTTTGGTGCAATCAAATCAACTTATTATGGGACATGTACTCTTGGTTATTTCCGAATAGTTATTGGGAAGATAATGGTGTAAGGATGGTGGACATATGCATAACATTCATATATGGTATTTATCGATATTGATTATAAAATCATAAGTTATATACTCCATTCATCATTAATACATGGTGACCATATGATATATCTGTACTTGTTCTTTGTCTAGGGGTGATATTATGTGTAATTCCACGATATCAATGATAAGTTTTTCATTAGATGTTTTACTCCCTCTCTTTCTTTCTTGTGTACTCATATACATCTATGTTTAGATGGCCAGATCAATGATGATCAGGGGCTACTGCTTTACCATGTCCTAGGAGGGGCATAGAGCGTTGAAGGAAATAGATACACCTACACTGGTCCCTGCGACCTGGAATTGGATCTCGTATATGATGGCTCTGTGTTGCATCTCCTGGCACATTACGTAGTTCAGGAAGCATCATTCACCCTACTAGAGCGAAGGTCCGTACATGCCGGTTCACTGCACTAGCTGAGGCACGAGGCAGATTGGAGCTTATTAGGACCTGGCCGCTACCGGGATTCACATCTACTGTCTCAACGCCAAGAGGGAAAAGAGGAGCAAGCATTGCTACTTCATCAGGGCCTAGGGGGTACACCTCGGACCCTTCGTTGGATTGGGTAGCAGATGAGGTGGTGGAGGATGATGACTATGTAGAGTTAATTTTCATAGAAGATTCGGTGGAGGTTACAAAGATATCTTCAGACTCGGAGATCCAGGAAGACCCGAGTGAGGTTTAAAGTGCACCAACGGTTTAGGAGCTCCTTTCTTTCTTTTGATAGGAAACCTGTGTAGGGTACTTTTGTATTGCCAACGCCCCCGACATTATTTTATTTTTATTTTTATTTTTAGTCTTTGTTAGGGGCGAAGAATAGACTCCATCTTGTATTTTGTAAACCATGATGTACATATTACAAATTCAAGAATTGATTAATAAGAAGTATTCAGAAAAGAATTGTGTTTCGTTCAACTACATTTTAAGTATTAAGAAATTATTTCTACAAATGTTTGAAAATGCGACGTCTTGAAAGAGAGTAGATAAAATGGGAAAAAATGATTTGTAAGTTATATGTTAAATAAAAAAATTACCCATTTTCCAAGAGATTAAATATAGTAATTATGAAAAGATTTTCGGGGCGTTACATTAAGTGGTGGTATGAGAGCAGTTCAATCCTATCCGGAGTGGGCATGGCCTTACATGCTTTCTTGTGTGACTTTGTGTGATTGTTTGATTATGATTTTCGTTTGAAGTCGAGAATTTTGTGTACTTACGATTAGAGGAGTAACATATATAAATTTGATGTTCTCATATTTAAGATGGTTGGACGTGGAACTGCAAATCTGGATTTCATGACTGCGATGACGGGGACGATTCAGAATGTGAATGCTAACTTGCATCAATTGAATCAGCAACAACAACAACAACAACCCCAAGGACTCGCTTTGGACAAGGGTTTGGACGAGTTTTGTCGTCGAACCCTCCTAAGTTTGAAGGAGGATTTGCACCAGATGCTGCTACCAACTGGATCCAAGAGTTGGAGAGGATTTTCCAGGCACTGATGTGCACCGAGGAGCAGAAGGTCACCTATGCAACCTACATGCAGTCGAAAGAAGCTGAGAACTGGTGGGAGTTCACTCAACACCGGATGGAACATGAACACCAAGTTGTTAACTGGGCAACTTTCAAGAATAGGTTTCTACAGAAGTACTTTCCGGCGGACATGAAGACAAATAAAGAAATGGAATTCCCGCGTCTGCAGTAGGGGAACATGTCAGTTGGGGAGTATGCTATAGTGTTTCAAGATTTGGTGAGGTATGCCCCACACTATAATCAACTAGGAAATGAAAGTTCTAAGTGTGCCAAGTTTGAAGAGGGACTTAGACAAGATTTGAAGGTGATGTTTGTTCATCAACAGATACCAGATTTTCCGACTGTGGTCAACAAATGCAGAATCTATGAGGAGAGTGTGAAGGCAAGGAATGCCGCACTCGAGAGTGCCATGCCTCATGGAAATTCCTACAGACCTTAGAGGAATTTCGGACAGAATCGTGGCAGAGGGAAGCCTTTCCACCACAACAAAAAACCTTATGGATTTCCATATGGAAATCAATAGAAGTCACTTCGACCACACAACAATTACAACAACCATAACAACAACAACAACAATCAGGATTCTCAAGCTGGGAACTCCAACAACAACTCACCACCTTGGTGCTCGAAATGCAAAGGAAAACATTCTAGTGTCAACTGTCCTATTTGCTATCACTGCAACCAACCTGGATACATCAAGTCGGTGTGCCCAAAGCAGAAGAAGGAAGGAGTGAATGTTGTTCAGGCGGCCATACCTCAGGCCAAGGGAAGAGTGTTCACCATGAGTGGAACTGAGATCAACGAGGATGAAGATCTCATTCAAGGTACATGTCTTTTTAATGAGATTTCCTTATTTGTACTATTTGATTCGGGTGCGACCAATTAATTTATATCCGATGATGTTGTTAACCGATTAGAATAGCCTATAGTTTCTTTACCTTATGATCTAGTCGTGTCAACACCCACAACCGAACTCGTCGTAGTTTCAACTATATGTTCACAATGTCCCATAGTATTAGATAATAGAACTTTCCTAGTAGACCTGATATGTCTACCATTTTCCCAATTAGATATCATCTTAGGAATGGACTGGCTATTCAATAACCACGTTCTCTTGAACTGTTTCAACAAAACGGTAATCTTTAGGAACCCTAAAGACCCAATAGAACATCATTATGAAATCAAAAGCACAAATGCCCATCAAATGGAGAAGTTCTTGAAGGATGGAGCCCAAGTGTACATGATGTTAACGTCGTTGGAGAATAAAGAAGGAGGAGAAATTCAAAGTGTACCAATGGTTCGGAATTTCTCTGAAGTTTTTCTGAACGATATTCCTGGTTTACCCCTGGTAAGGGAGATAGAGTTTTCCATCGATCTAGTTCCTAGAATCGGACCAATCTCTATAGCTCCCTATAGGATGGCACCATTAGAGTTAATAGAATTGAAGAAAAATTGGAGGACCTACTACAAAAACATTTCGTCAGACCGAGTGTTTCTTCATGAGGTGGCCCCGCTTTGTTTGTGAAGAAGAAGGACGGTAGTATGCAGTTGGTATGAGTTCAGCCTACCATTCGTAGACTGATGGTCAATCAGAAAGGACCATTCAATCATTGGAAGATCTTCCCAGAGCTTACGTGTTGGAGCATTCGGGAAGTTGGGCTGACTACCTACATTTGATTGAGTTCACCTACAATAATAGTTTTAATTCCAGTATCGGGATGGCGCCATACGAAGCTCTCTATGGTAGAAAGTGTAGAACACCCCTATGTTGGTTTGAGGCGGGATAGAATCAAGTGTTAGGACTGAATGTGGTTCAACAGACGGCGGAGAAAATTAGAATGATAAGGGAAAACATGAAGACTGAACATTGTAGACAAAAAAGTTATTATGACAGGAGAAGAACCCCTCTAAGCTTTGAAGAAGGATATCATGTGTTTATGAGGATGGTTCCAACAACTAGCATTGGCAAAGTGCTTAAATCCCGTAAGCTTACTCCTAGGTTCATAGGACCATACCAAATCATTAGAAAAGTCGAACTGATAGCTTACCAAATAGCCTTGCCCTCTTTGCTGTCAAACCTACATAATGTCTTCCATGTGTCCCAACTCAAAAAATACATTAGTGAACCATCACATGTCATTGAACCCGACTCAATTCATCTAAAGGATAAGCTCACTTTTGAGACTTTGCCGTTGAGAATTGTCGATCGAAGTGTGAAAACTCTGCGAGGCAAGGAAATCACCTTTGTTAAGGTGATTTGGAGTCAGACGAATGGAGAAGATTCTACTTGGGAGGTCGAAAGTGGTATGAAGGAATCATTTCCCCATCTAATTGGTGTAAGTGCCAATTGTGGATAGTTGCAAGGGACAGAAGACCTCTAATTGTAGTCATTTTGACTACAAAAGTGAAAGTATCAAGGTAATCTACGCTTTATGTTTGTGTGTATCCTTTAGCAACAAGTCAAGCTTTGAATCTATCTATGGAACCATCAGGTTTATGTTTGATCTTAAAGATCCATTTGCAGCCAATGGTCCTTTTATGTTCAGGAAGGGTGGTGATAGTCCAAGTGTTATTGTTTTGAAGGGAAGTGAGTTCGGTGGAAATGGCTTGTATCCAACAATCGTGCAAGATAGCCTCTTTGTAGGAAAATGGTGTTTCAGTTGAAGATATGGCTAAGGAATAATGATTTTGGGCAGGTGATAGAGTTTGGTAATTAATAAAGTTGGATATAGGGTACTTAATCTGAGTAGTGGTGGGCGGGGTGGAATAGTTGGCTAAATTGCAACGGTAGTATTTTAAGTAGGAGGGTTGTTTAGAGATTCTAGATGAGTGCCTAAGTGAAGGTTCATTGGTATTAGGTGGAATAGGTAAAATTTCATTTTTTGTTAGACTGATAGAGGGGTCATAAGAGTTATCAGTTGAGGGCATGGTGTTAACAGGGTCTGCATTTGTGTAGGGAAACAGATTATCAATATTGTAGGTTGGTAAGATGGGTTGATTTTGTTGGTCTGCAGAAGTGTTGGTATGGTTATTATGGAAAGGATAGATTTGTTCAAAGAAAGTAACATTCCTAGAGAGAAAACTTTGTCTTATATGGAAATCAAGGAGCAGAAAACCTTTTGTTCCATGCCTGAAACCTAGAAATACACATTTTTTGGATCTTGGATCAAGTTTATGTCTCTTGGCAGTGAGGGTGGAAGCATAGTAGAGGCAACCAAATTTTTTTAAGTGGGTTAGGTCAGGTTTGGTCTTATGTAGTATCTCAAAGGGAGATTTATTGGTGATATATTTGGTAGGTTGTCTATTAATGAGGTGAATGGAATGTGCAAGAGCATAGCTCCAAAAACATGTAGGTATATTGGATTGGAAGATAAAGGATCCACCCACTACCAAGATGTGATGGTGTTTCCTTTCAGCAATTCCATTTTGTTGAGGGTACTTGTCGCGACCCAATTTTCAGTTGGAAGACCGTCCCTGCGACTTAGGGAGAGGTGAAATCAATTTCTACCTCTTCCGATTGATTTGGAGTCGCCACTACGTTTTTTGCGGTTAAAACGTAGATCACTCTGGTTTATGCCCAATTAGGATAATATGGTCTTTGAATAGAGATTTTGAGCTCGGGAGTCGATTACGGATCGGGGAAGGTATTAGCACCCCAACTGTGAACACTCAATTTTGTTCGGCCTATTTACAAAATCAATAATAAATTGCAAAAGTTTCAAAGCAACAAAATTTGATAAAAAAAACATTTTTTTATATTTCCCAAAACCGTTTTCATCCCTATTAGTTATTCAGTTCTTAAAGCCAAAAGTAAAAAAATTTGTTACCAACATTTAATGTTTATACAAACTAGAGATTTTCAGTTACAATTCATAAGAAATATCTACACTATTTATTTGCATAGATTTTAATTGTGAAAGAAATAGAAAAGGTTAATGAATTATCATAAAAAGACAATAGTTGGACAAGAGAAGTGGAAAAACGAAATAACAGTGAGAATCTTGAAAGAGGTAAACCAGAAGCCTTTCGGTTACACATTCAGCAGGAAAGGCAATCAGTCAAGAGCAGCCTTAAGGGAGCAATAATCAGCATTAAGAGGCAGTTACAAAATAGACAAGCAGAAAGGCAAAATATTATAATTGGAATCCTAAAAGGTTTGTTTTCAAACTGTATAAAAAGGATGGGTGCTTTGTTTTATAGAAGGGAAGCAATTCAAAACAGGGAGAACACCCTTTCTCCCTCAATTCCATTGCTCCTCCATTCTCTCTTTTCCCTCACCACCTTTCTTCAACTCTCAGCCTTCATCTCATTTCCCTTCCATGCAATAATCATTTACCTCTTCTTCCACAGTGTAATTCATAGTTTCATACTCTCCAAGATTCAACCCAACCCGTCAATCTCTCCCTCCTACTAATTCATTCAATCACGTTCTCACGAAAGTGATCTTCACATAAAGCCGACCCCACCCAAACCAACCCTTTATTTTCTGAGGTGACGTGAAGTTAATATTTAGGGAATGTTACGTCCAAGTTTTTGAGGAAATACATAGTACATGATGGTTTGCCAATGAGATGCTTTCCACTGATTATATTGCTTCATATTATGATCCGAAGAAAGAACTTCTTCCATCTTATTTGGAACCAAATTTTAGCATTAAAGAGATTTCTAAGCCAAAGGTGAAAAGGCTAGGAAGAAGAAGCTCATGCATTTTATGTTATTAGTGTTATGTGGGGAATGTTTGATCTTGGAAATGCATAATATTATTGCTACTGGTTGGCTTGGATCCGCTCAAGATAGAGAGAGTATCACGAATCATAGAATTTTAAGCACTTGGACCACTAGTCAAAAGATACACTACAGCATGCGAAGCTAATATGACCCATTATGAGCAAATGATCATAGTTATGTCATAGTGAATTCAATACCAATGGACCCAAGCAAAGAAATATCAACTCATCTCTTTGTTGCATGCGAAGCTGATATATAAATCATGCAGGTAGGATGTCACAACAGGTATAACTTCTCACCCTATTCATTTATTTGATTCCTTTATTATTTTTTATCTTATAATAATTACTCTATTAAATAATTTCCGAAACTTACATTGTATATCAATATTTTTTTATAACAATAATCAACCAAATACTTATAACTAAATACAATTTAACTATAAAAATAACTGTCACATCCAACTTTATAGAATTTTTGTAGTAAGGTCATGGTTCGAGTTGTCTCTAACTTCTCTGAAAATGAGAGGAAGGTCTACGACCAATATCGTTTCTAAGCTATTAATTTTATATAATAAAAAATAATTAAACACCATTTCATCATCTAAATAGAAGATAGAATTTTTATAGTAAGATCATGGTTCGAGTCGTCTCTAACATCCCTGAAAATAGGAAGAAGGTCTACGACCAACACCATCTCTAAACTATTAATTCCATATCAAAAATAATTCTAAAATATCTTACATAATTATTTATGGAATTTTTATAGTAAGATCATGGTTCGAGTTGTCTCTAACTTCCCTGAAAATAGGAAGAAAGTCTACGACCAACACCATCTCTAAGCTATTAATTCCATATAAAAATAATTCTAAAAATCTTACATAATTATTTATGGAATTTTTATAGTAAGATCATGGTTCGAGTCGTCTCTAACTTCCCTGAAAATGAGAAGAATGTCTACGACCAACACCATCTCTAAGCTATTAATTCTATATAAAAAAATAATTCAAAACTATTTTACATAATTATTTATGGAATTTTTATAGTAAGGTCATAGTTCGAGTCGTCTCTAACTTCTCTGAAAATGGGAAGAAGGTATACGACCAACACCGTCTCTAAGCTATTAGTTCCATTGAATTAAAAAATCATATGCTAAATATTTCAAAATCCACAAGAGCAACTCCACCAAATATATCAATAATCAAACCAAACCAAATTAACCAACCAATTTTCAAACCAGAACTACGTAGTCTTGATTTCCCTATTGCACTCAGGGATACGTAGGAGCAAGATAACCTCTTGTCAGACACAAAAATAAAAAATAAAATATTTTGTTTCAATATTTAAATCTTAATAAATAAATTTGTTTAAGGGTATAAAAGTCCATGATATTAGCGAGGGTACATTTTAATACGGGCGGATGGGGTGCTAATACCTTCCCCGATCCGTAATCGACTCTTGGGCTCAGAATCTCTATTCAAAGACCATATTATCCTAATTGGGCATAAACCAGAGTTTTCTACGTTTTAACCGTAAAAAACATAGTGGCAACTCCAAATCAATCGAAAGAGGTAGAAATCGAGTTCACCTCTCCCTAAGTCGCAGGGATAGTCTTCCAACCGAAAATCGGGTCGCGACAGTACTCAATACAAGTGGTTTGATGTTGAATTCCCTGGTGGTTGTAAAAGTCGGGAATAAAGAATTCATTTTTATTGTCACTCCTAATACATTTTAACTTAGCAGTGAATTGAGTATGCACAAAGAAAACAAAATTCCTAATATGTTGATTTGCTTCAGCATTGGTTTTCATAAACAAAAGCCAAATATATCTGGGTGTGATCATCCACAATGGTCACGAAATATCTATGACCATGTATAGAGGGGATGGATAGGGGTCCCCATAATATGGACAAGATCAAAATGTTGTTTTGACATAGTTTTGTTATTTGGGTAAGGCAATCTCTTTTGTTTGACTATATAACATACTTCACAAGGATCAACTATTTTATTGCACTTTATAAAAGGAGAGTTGGACTGCATTACACACATCTTATCATGAGATAAATGGTCTAATCTACAATGCCAAATGTTATTATCATTATAGCTACAAAAGTGATTGGTAAAATGAGAAAATTTAGTAATGGAAGTGGCCTGATCATGGTGATTTATTGCATATAATCCTACTTTTACACTAGGTGCACCAATCATCCTCAAGGATTGTAGGTCCTGAATATCACAATGAGTGTTAGTGAAGATTAATTTGCAGGATAAACAATTAGTCAATTTAAAAACAGATGTTAAGTTGAATTTGAATGTAGGAAGATATAAAACATCATTCAGATAGAGATGAGTAGAGAATACTATTGTACCAGAATAGTGTGCAAGGATACTATCACCAGTTGGCAATCTGATTGAGATTGGCTTGATTTGTTTTAAAGTTTGACAAGGAGCAATACACATGATATGTTGCTCATGTGTCAATAAGCCAACAATCAGGTTTTCCAGTGGTGCTGTAAGTATTCAGAATACCTGAATTAATAATATCTTAGTGCAGAGGTGCAGTCACTATTTGATTGGCATTATGTTGAGCAGAGGCTGTAGAATACTCCAAGAGAGACATCAGGGCCTTATGTTGAGCATGAGGAGGCCTAAGGTTCCACTTTCACTTGCTTCTTTTGGTGAGAGTTCTGAGTTCTTTGTGGTGAAATGGTCATCTTCTTTTGTCTCTTGAGTGACATAGCTATTAATGTTCCATGAATTCGGAAAAAAAGGGAGGAAACCCATGTTTTCTGTACCATATGTCAATTGTGTGTCCTGTTTTGTGGCAATAGAAGCACACTTTATTGCTTCTACCTCCCTTAGGGGCATTGGGAGGTCTGAATTGATTTTGATTTCTTCCACCAATCTGGCCACGAAAACCTCTCCCCTTGCCTCTCATTTTATTATCAAAGATATCACTCGAGACATTTCCTAACAACTTGTTGCCATCAGGTGGCATGTTCATTTGTCTCTCTTGTTGTGTGAGAAGGGAAATGCCTTATTCATGGTAGGGAGAGGCTTCATCAACATTATCTGAGACTTGACCACAGAATATTGATCATTGAGCCCTCTCAAGAATGAGATCACATGCTGATTATCTCTATATGTCTTGATAGTGGGGATAAGGCTACAACTACATCTAAGTTCACATGAACGGGAAGGAATAGGTGTAAAATTATTAAGTTGTTCTCATAGTCCCTTAATTTGTGTAAAGTAGGCACCAATAGACAGGTTGCCTTGTTTGATAGAGTGAATTTCACTTATCAATTCAGAGATTCTAAACTCATCACCTTGGTATTATCTTTCTTTAAGATCCTCCCAGATTTCTTTGGTTGTTTCCATCCAAAGAATGCTTTGGACGATTCAGGGATCAATGGACTGGTTTAGCCACGATACTACCAAGTTATTACATCTTTTCCAATAAGGGTAGAGAGGATCATTACCATGTGGTTTTGGCAGAGTTCCATCTACAAACTCCATCTTGTTCTTGGTGTCAAGTGCCATACACATAGCTCTTGCCCATGAGTGTTAATTGTATCCGTTTAGTCGAGTTGAAACCAATATGCTCCTGGATTTTCATTTGGGTGGAGATAATAGGGACTTCCAGGGTCCAAAACAGGGTTCTGTAGAGATGTGATTCACCATCTGAACAATTCCAATTTGTGCGAGATTGAAGATTGTTGAGGAGGAGGAATCAGGAAGAAGAAAACCTTTATGTGAGAATCATATATGGTTATGTGCAGAAGGGTGGCAGAGACACCTTCATTAAAGATGAGAGGAAAATGAAATCAATGAATAACCTCTTGATTCTATTACTGAGCTTTTGTGAATATGCAAGAACATATGATAATGTTTTCGACTCTTTTTCTTGATTATGAAGAGAAAAGAAAAGAAGCTATATAAAGAAAGATGCTAAAAGCTTAGAATGGAAAATAACAGAAATGACAATAATAACAGAATTTAACAGCTTTTCCCGCCATCGAAGTTTTCTTCATTGTTTGGATTTTCAGTTTTAGTGTGAGTGAGTTGGGCTTGATTTGGGCTAATAGATTTATCCAACAGATAGCTAGGATGAGGAATTAGTTTAAAAATTTACTATTAGAGTAAATGAATCCCTCCTCTATTTTTTTTTATCTTCTGCACTTTTGAATTTTATCTTCAATATTTTTTAACAATATTTCAAGGCTCGGCCCGCAAACATTGTAGCTTGTTTACTAGATGAATGTTTAATGTAAGTTTTTGCGATAGTTGTAGAAGAAATTATTGATTGTGAAAATTATTAGAAGATAAAATAGTATGATAATTGAATATAAATTAGTTTTAGTTGAAATTTCCCTTTCATGGCCACTTTGTTTTCTACTGGCCAAAACTTGTAGAGTTTTAAGATTGAACCATTTCCCTCTCCTTTTATCGGTCAAAACCTTGTGTTTGGCTTTCTTTGTTACTGCATGCTTGTCTTCTTTTTTTCTTCCTTTTTTTGTCTTGGACCAGTTACTTATTTCTGCTGTTCCAGAATCAAATACCAAGTGAATGTGACTGTGACTTGATTTTTATATTTAATCACAACAAATGAAGCAGTTTCAATCATGATACTGAATGTAAAAAGGATGAAGTTGCTTTGTCAGTTTTCTTTCCTAAGGTGAAGTTTGAAATGCCACTAATCCCGAATGATGATGATAACCATAACCATGATGATGACGACAAAGGCAATGGAGGAGCTTGGAAGGTACAGGTGGGGGCAACTGCCCCCTGAATTTTTTTTAAAATTTTCATTAAATGTTAATTAATGTAATCAAGTGAGTTAGTTGTAGTAGTTAGATGAGTTATCATTTATAGAAAGTATGTAAGTTGGTTGAAGTTGTTTTTGGAAAGTTGTATATTAGTTTGTAATCATTGAAGGATTATACAATACAATTCTAATGCACTGAATATTCATTGATAGACTACTCTCTCTTAATACAATTCTCTTCTCCTCGACTTCAACTTCATCTTCTACTGCAATCCTTCTTTTCTTCTTTCCACAAGACTAGAAAATATAAGCATATCTAAACTATCCCACAAGAAAACTCCATGGTGATATCCTATCTCATTTTTCATCTAGGGCTCCATTACAACTTCATCAAAGTTCCAATTTCTTACTCGGTCCCTTGTCACTGCACGACTTCGCACAAGCCTAGGCGCACCCGGTATCCCGCCGTTACTCGAAATGCATGGCTGGGGGGTGACTTTGGATGACGATGATGCTATAGAAGAGTTAATTGTAGGTGGCGGGAGAGATACTTTCTTGTTTAAGCAAGCTGTAATAGCATGACATCTTCCTTGATTCTCTGCACTTGAAACAGAGTAACTCCTGAACGAGTGTGAAGGTGATGGAGAATCCACACTATGACACACAAGACATGCCAGACTCATTGTGGTCTTAAGCTGCAGTTTACGCCAAAATTAAGACTCGAGTACTAGTAAACAAAGAGCACCAAATTCAAGCCAGTACCTAGAGTGCAGGACATATAATGTAAATTATGGGAAGAAAGAACATTATAATTAACCAACATGCATCAAAAGTTTGAGATGAATTGAATACGGAGCACCAGATATATAAGCATTCCTATCATAGAGTATAAACCCTAAGATACAAGCTTAGTACATGATGATGACGAAAATAAGATGATCCACTAAAAGTGTAAACTTACTGGCAAGACATTACTGATTAAGATATGTCCAAAGCATAGTTAAATGGTACACAGTTTGTTACTATTACAAGACTTCCTTTATGACAAACTCAATACGCAGTACACTGAATTCGGTAAAAGGTGCACAAGATAAATGAGTGAACCGTGTAACTACGGTCCAAAGGACTATTAGCAATAAATACATTACTTATTAAGATATGTCCAAAGGACTATTAGCAAGAAATACAGAGATTTTAAGCATATTCTTCGTCTTCTACATTTTCTAAATACAAAAATGCTTGCTAGTCTTAGTAAAGAAATTAAATGATGGAAGGTTCCTATTGAACTCCCCATATAATGGCATAAAGAACCTTCCAATAATATCTTATCATTGACTCAATAAGGCACTAGTTAGCAACGCCCTTTCGTCAATATATAACCAAAGATTAGTTTATTCTGGAATTCATGCAGGAGCATTTCAAATAATTTTTATAGCCACCATCAACATATATAAGCTGCTTTCATATGGTTTTGAAGTATCAACAATAAATAAAGACAGAGAGAACGGAGATAAATGTTCAAGACTCAAGAGGTTAATAACTAATATCAAGGGTTTCTGAAAAGCATCAGGTTTAGTGGTTGATGAACCAAAAATTAATTCAATGATTGATTGCCTAGCTTGCAATTTAGACTTAAAACCATAATAGACCCAACCAGATCATCAAAGTTTAGCTACATCTATTGGAGCAAAAATAATCACAAACAAACCATTCATCATTGCCTTTTGTTTCTTCTGACTACATGTTAAACTACATTCGCAATATCAATTACTTCACGCTTATTTATCATTCATTTTTCCACTCCTTAATTGTTTATTTCTTTCCTTTTTTCACTTACTCGACTTTAGCCGACCTCACCGCGTAAGGTGTAGTCGTCATTGGTTGTTGTTTCTTTTGTTTCACTTATTATATCCCCCAATATAGCAATATTCACAAATCCTAGTGTCCTGAAAACTCTCCTCTCAATCCTCTACATCAAATCAATTATTAGCTCACATCACATCAATAAAAACCCAAAATCGAAAGTATAAAGCAAAGTTTATAAAAATTTAAACTTGAATTGAATCTTAACCACTTAGACAAAAATAATGAAGTCCCAGAACCCAAAACATTGTTAATTGTGATGAAAATGGGCTACAATGGGATCTGAGTAAAACTAATTGAAACTAAAAAAATTCCTAAATGGGTTTCAATTGAAGCAGCTAGCGAATAGTTACACACATAAATGAAGGGAAATCGTGCATATACATATATAAATGAAAACATGAAATGGAAACAAACCAAGTATATGTGTAAGTGTGACCTTAGAATTTGGAGAAAAGAGATGAAGGGAGAAGGGACGATTGAGAAGGAGATGGGACAAGATTCGATGAACCTTTTACGAGGAGTGATTTGTTTAGTGCAACTACATGTGTTGCAATTTCCGTTAAGTAATCCAACAATTATGTTATCGTAACAATTTATTATAACCGCTTAAGATATAGTTTTTTCCCTGCAGTTTCTAGATTTTGCGATTTTTAGTTTTATATTATGTGATTTTTATTAACTTTCCAACTAAAACTTTTTTGTACTATTAATAATATTTCATCACATTTTTATCTCTTTTAAGGTATGTGTTTACCTCTCCAACAAGCTAAAACTCTAATATTATTGTTAAGTATGTTGCACCAAAATTATAAATTGTGTTCCCATCCTTTTCATTTTATATATTATATCACATAAAATATGTTATTTTATGTGTTATTAGTTATAATTGATTGAAAAAATATATTTAAATTAGAAGTTTAATTATTAAATATTTTTGTGACCAATACAATTGATGAAACATGTAGCAACATACTTTTTAGGACAAAAAAATATATGCACTTTTTCAGAACTTATGGGTCTGCTTTTTATGTGCATCTTTCATTACTAATTTATAAAATAATAACTATAATAATTTCAATATAATTAAGATAAATAATTACAATCTATCATCTTATCTTTTAAAATTGAATATAGTGCATGTTACATTACACATATCATTTATATATAATACCAAGAATTATGAAGATTTTGGTGTTTCATTTTCGTCACATTATTAAATTTAATAAAATTAGATATTCGTAGAAATAATTTTAATTAACAGAATAAAATTTGTCAATAATCAATCCATGAAAATTAAATAGTTATTTAAAGAAAAACTATTTTTATTTGTTTGAAGAAAAATAGCATCATATCAACATCATTGTAAATTACATTAGATTATTTTAAAGTAAATTATAAAAAATAAATAAGAATTACAATTTAATGTTCAATATAATATTATTATCCCATTTATAGGCGAAGAATAATACAATTTCTAATTATGGGTGTCACATAAGAATGACATATGTAATATGTTGTTAGATTACATAACAAATATTGTTAGGATCTTGAATTGAAAGTAAACTGAAGAACTTTTTTGCACAAACATGCAAGTCCTAGGATGAAAAATCACATAAAAAAATATATGGATTAATCACACTTAAAAAGTTGAGATACTAAAATTACAGTTTAATTAATAATTAGTTGATATAATTTTGTTTTCGTCCTATTTACATGGATAACTATTATTTTAGTTTATACCTAACAACTTATAAAATTGTTTAATAAATCAAATAAATGGTTAAAGATTTACACATCTTATTTTCCAACTAACTCCTCCATTTTTTTTCAAAATTATCTTTATGTGTTTTTAATCGGGAGAAAAAACAATGTCGGTTGAACTAATAATTATATTAAGGGAGCATATTGCCAAAGGTGTGGTGACTATAAAGGGATTAAATTTGTTGTCCAATTTCATGTGATAATTTAAAATATAATAACTTATTAATCAATCACAAAGTTATCACAGATATAAATGTGAACTCTTTGTGATGAAAATAAACTTGGCCAAACCAGAGGATACAAATATAAACCATAATTTAACCTTTTCATTATTTCTATCATCGTGTCAAGCTGGATAACCTTACAAGTATCTATGGCAATGAGGAGCACTCAGAAGAAAGGAATGTTAAAAACTGCTGAAGAACTAAAATTTCAAACTGAGACATAAAATCCATAGTAAGCATTTCAACACACAAAAAACTCAGCAAGAATTATTCTGTAATATACCTATTCTATTTTTTATTTATTTTTGGGTGAATATAAGATAATATTACCTAAACAAAAACCAGACA
Organism: Lupinus angustifolius; assembly: GCF_001865875.1. Taxonomy (NCBI): domain Eukaryota; kingdom Viridiplantae; phylum Streptophyta; class Magnoliopsida; order Fabales; family Fabaceae; genus Lupinus; species Lupinus angustifolius. The sequence continues at coordinate 31,214,641 of NC_032019.1, read as the reverse complement.
TACAAGTTCATCAACCTTTACACTGATGCAAGTTTAAAGTACTCAACCTTTTCCAATAACAGATAAAAATCTTGTATCTCCAGGCATAATCTTTTTGTCCAGAGAGCTGCTAATTTTCTGCTTACACTCCCACAAAATCTCATGGACTATTTTATCTTTGTTCCTTCCTCTATTATGTAACAATCTATAATTTCTCTTCAGCCATTCCCTTAAAACTTCAAATCAAAGTCATCCTTAAACATATTCTATTTTTGTTGCATACAGGCTTAATGTGAAAAAATGTGAAAGCTCGTTCAATATAGTTGAGGCAGTCAGATTCAATATACTTCAGGATCCTCTTCAGCTGCAAATCGACGTAAGGAAGTCAAATTCAATATAGCTAATTTATCCAACCAAGTAGTACGGTGTACTCATTCAGATGGGGTAGCTCACCCGGCACGTAAAACAAAAGTTCTTGCCGTCTCCTTCAGTGCCACCATACAAATGACGCATGTGGCTATTGCACTGGTGGAACTATTACCTCGTGCAATTAGATATAGAGGAAAGGTGGAACATCAGTGCTTCTTTTATCTGTGTTTCCCTGAACATACAAAAAAAACTGCATAGCACAAAGATTGAACCTATTAGAAGATATAGCAGACCAATGACATCAAAATAACCTGATACATTACCATGCTCCCTAAAAGTCATTCGTATTATAATTTATTAGAAGAAAAAAAAAGTTAAGGAGTTGAAGTAGTGGGACACAAAACAGCCATGTCAATTCTTAAAAGATCATTTTATTATGGTAGCAATCAATTCAAAGAGTTTACATTTTACCTTGTCAAACCCATTTCCTTTTATTCAGTAAAAGACCTTCAATAAAGTTCTATTTTGGACCCTATGCAGAGGGCAGAGATAAAATCCATATGCCGAAACTGAGAAGCACGGAAGAGTAGATAAGCATATTGCTACTATAGTAAATAGTAACAGGGATTGGGATAATAATGTTAAGACACAAAATTTAACAATTAGCATCAACACTATCAAAACAAATTTAATAAACAAACGACTTGAACAAAAATTCTTTAACAATGAATTCATTATCTAGTCCGATCTGTATAGCCCAAAGGAAACAAGCATTTGAAACTATGAAGATAAATTCACCATTACTATAAGAATTATATTAATATTGAAGTGTCTGACCTTATTGTTCTCTGGGTGTCAAACGATAATTTCCTGAGAAGTTTCTCCGCCTTATCATCATCATTTTTTCTTCTTCAAGAGCTGTATAATTGTCTCAGCAGTTGGGCCATTAGGGAAGCGGTCACTGTCTTCCATTTACAAAAGAAATGCCTTTCTTTTTGGTATCAGTCCACCTTTACGAATCTCACTGATTATAATATTATATGTTTGGACATTTGGAGAATGACCTCTAATGAAAATATGCTGGAAAATCTTCTGCGCAGTCTTTAGCCATCCACCTTTGTACAAACCACTAATAAGTATACTGTACGTGTGCAAATTAGGACAAAACCCTCGATCAACAATATGATTTAACAAGGCAATTGCCTTGTCAAGTTGCTGCCTTTTGCATAAAGCATTTAACAAGATATTGTGAGTGACTATATCAGGGGGCTGGCCATCATTACACATCTTATCGGCAAACTCCAATGCACTTGAGATTCGTCCACAGTTGCACAAGCCATCAATCAGAGAATTGTATGTTACAATATTTGGAACCAAACCCGTTACACACATATCTTTGAAAAGATTTATGGCTTCATCTACTCGTTTATTCTTGCAACAACCACTAATTAAGATGTTGTAACTCCAAACATTAGGTACAAAACCTCTTTCAAAGATAAGGTGCTTAAATAATGCAATTGTCTTGTCAAGATGCTCGATTTTGCTATAAGCTGCTAGCAAGATGTTGTAAGTGGTTACATCAGGGGGTAGCCCGCAATAATGCATTTCCTTAACAAGCTTCCATGCATCTAAGATTCTCCCCGATTTGCAGAAGCCATCAACTAGAGTATTGTAAGATATAATGTTTGGATCTAAACTCTTAAGAAGCATATCTCCAAACAGATTCATGGCTTCGTCCACTCTTTTGATCTTGCAATAACCTTTAATTAAGATGTTATAACTCCAAACATCAGGCACTAAATCCCTTTCGATCATCATGTCAAATAACTTTCTTGCCTCATCCACTTCATCCATTAAACAATATCCATTCATCAAGATAGTGTAAGTAATAATGTCAGGTTGTAGACCTCTTTCAATCATCACATCACAAATAGTGTGTGCCTCTAAGAGTATCCCTTCTTTGCATAATGCATTAACTATTATGTTAAATGTACAAACATCTATATTGATGTTTTGATCAACAATCTTACTCAGAAATAAACTAACCTCACTCCATTTGCCTGCGCTACAGAGACCATAAATCAATGCACTGTAAGTGACAATGTCAGGGGAAACTCCTTGAGCAATCATTTCAGAACACAAATCATGTGCCTCATTTACAAATCCATCTTTGCACAAACCATCAATGACTATATTGTACATTACAAGATTGGGCTTAACCAATAGTCCATCTATTTTTTGAAGCATTTGAATGGCAACACTTGTTTCTCCATTTTTACACAGCCCATTGATTAAAGTTCCATATGTAAGTTCATCAAACTGGAACCCTTTTGCCATCAACTCATCGTGAATGTCTAGTGCATCCAACATCTTACCGTTAGCACACAACCCCTTCATTAGTGTCGTAAAAGTGACAACATTCGGTTTATAACCCCACTTGAGAATCTTACCAATTACAGAGAAAGCAAAGCCCATCTGACCGACAAGGCAATAGCAATTCATCAAGATGTTCAAAGAAACTATAAACGGCATGATACCCTTAGACTCCATATAGGTATGAAGATAAATAACAGTGGCATAGGATTTCATCTTTACAATTGTTCCTAAGATTTTGGTGAATTCCACAACTGAAGGCCGAGGATGCATATCAGACATGTGACGAAACAAAGCTACATCATTGCCAATATTATCAAATTTGTCTGCATTTTGGGGTGGTGGCAGCTGCGAATAAAGATGACGCCTCATGTGTTGAACATATGGCATAAAAACAAGGAAGTTAGATGATGGCGAAAGAACGCGGGTAAATCTGGGGATTGCATACAACATATGCTCCCGACACATTCATTCTTTATATTTCTCCATTCTGTCTTGTCCCTTTTGCTAGCTTCGAAAATAAATTAGTAAAATTAGAGTGGATTTGCATCATAATAAACAAGTGAAAACTGACAATTATGTAAAGAAACTAGTAATAATAATAATGCAAAATAAATATTTAGGCATTGGGTTAGCAGGAATAACAGCTACTATCAAACATACTACATGAAAATATGGCAAACAAAACCATATAGATGAAACTGCAGTTGCAGTACACAAAAATATGGTTGAATGTCTTCAAAATGAAAGAAATTACTAAGAGTTTTTATTAACTGTTTATTTCTAAAATATGACCCTTGCAAACACTAAAAAGTTTTTCCCTCTAGCGCTACAAACTTGGGCTACATACACAGAACAAAGGACTCTGTGTCTTTCAGCATTCTATCAATTCCTCTACTACAAGACTAGTTAACCAAAACAATTCATTGTATAGCTGAAACAGACCACAAACCAATCCAGACATAAACACGGAATAAAAAGGGCGGCCCATTGCACGAGGCTCCCACTTAGTAGGGTTTATGAAGGGTATATATAAGTAGCCTTACCCTACAAGCGGAGAGGCTGTTTCGAGTATTTGAAACTGTGACCTCATAGTCAGTGAGCAAAACCTTACTGTTGTGTCAAGCTCACCCTTTAACTGAAATACTGAATCAAGGCAAAAAAACATGCCAAGTAACCATTAACACATGAAAATGAACAAGGCACAAGAAAACTCATTTCAACCCCAGGATCATAGACAAGCAAGAAAGTAGCATGGTCATGAGCAAAACATGCCAAAAAATCTTGCAAACAATACTCACAGAACATAGGAAGTAGTTTATAGTTTATAGTGAAGCAAAAGAAATAAAAAATTGTGACCAATTATCAATAAAATACAAAAGAAGAAAGATATCATAACATTAAAGAGGGACATTACATACATAAAAAAACCGAGAAGGAGCTATTCCTTTCTCATGTGGTGGCTGAACTTACATGAAAATGGGTGCTGGGTTTAACGTTCAGGAACAGCAGCAGCAGCAAGGGTATGTGGGTTTAACGTTCAGGTAAATGGTGCGGTTTTTGCGTTTGGGAGAAGAGAGATATGTGTATTTAAAAAGGGCCCGACCTAAGGCCCAAATATCACCAAGGCAAAAAAATTGGGTGAAAGGAAAGATAAGACAAAAAAAATATATGTCAACACCACCCCTTCCCAAAAATTAGGGAGTTACATCTTCTATCTTAAAGTTTGTAGCATTCAATATACATTTTGTTTTTCATTGGTCAAAAAACTAAAAAATAAGTAAATATATATTAATTTTATATTTTCTTGCCAATAACAATGAAATGGTATATAAAGTGCTACACATTTTGAGATAGAAGGTGTGCTCCTAAAATAAAGGTGGACATATGGATGACAATGGGTACTCGGATTCATGAGTACTCATCGATAATACTCGCAATGGGTTAGGTATGAATTCTTATTTTTGGACTTGTAGATAATTGGGATCGAAGATTTTGAAACCAGCTGTTGAACGAGTCCAATCTGGGTAATGATGTACTCAAACTCATGGGTACCCATCGATAATACTCACAATAAGTTAGGTCTGAGTTCTTATTTTTGAATCTATAGATAGTTGACATCGAAGATTTTGAAACCAGTGTTGAACGAGTTCGAATATGGATAATGCGTACCGAGACTCACAATTCCTAAATATATATGCAATAATAATTAACATAATTTTTGCAATAATTATGATGTTATATTCTTAAGCAATGTTGTTATATTTGTTAATCTCCAATTATGAAGTAATGTTATATTGATAGAAGGAAGTTTGACGTTTGATATGTTTTATTGTCTTATTTTAAATTATGTGTTTTAGTAAAAAGATTTATATTTAAATGACAATTTAAAGTTGTATACTTATACTTTAACTATGTTTCATAATTGTTATTGTGCTTTTTATTCTTCTTTTTATTGTCTAAAATAACATATGTGATTATAAGAAACACATGCACAAAATTTTAAAATGTTTACTGAACTTATTGGTATCTGCGGATCCGCTTGGTGCCCAAGGACTAGTGGGTAGCAGACCCAACGACTACCTACGCGAGTTTGGGCAGGTTTAGGTCCCAAAATGGTTGAAGAGGAAGGGTTTGGATAGTGTACTATCTGAACCCATCCAGATTCATTGCAATCCCTAGGGAGACATTGGAATCCAAGCCTAAAATCTTACCAATTTTGCATCATAACATTTATTGTTTAATTAAATTTTAAACTTATTTGTGGACTTTTGTTGTAATTAAAATATAAAATTTATGTTCATTGATCATGTTATCAACTTAATTGTGATATTTTGTTATAATATTATGAATATTTTATTATTTTTAGTCTAAATTAAGCCCATCAATCCAATTATTGACTCATTAACTCAATTAATAACTCATTCACCCAATATATTGGTTGGGTCATTCAGTCATGATTTAATAAAAGTGCTTTCAAGATGTGTTTATAATCTTTTTTTATACTAATGATTTCATTTTTTTTTAATTATAAATAATTGATAAGAGAGTGACATTATGAATAGACAAATTGCAAAGCTAATTATATCATGAAAACCTAAACTGTTCAAACTAATTTATCAATTTTATTGATTTTTTTTACAAAACTTGTTAAAATGAATTGTGTAGTTAAAATTAATTTGCCTTATTGCAAAAGAATAAGCAAAATAAAACTGGAAATAGAAAATTTCACCACAAAATGAAAGAAATATGTGAGAAGAATAGAAAATGGTTATTATAGAAATAAATGGTGTAATAAAATGGATTTGATTAGACGTATTTAAAATAAAAACCAATATACCTCTTAGTTATGGATATTAATGTTATTGGATATTTTATAAAAGAAAAGCTCATCTAAATAGAATTTATCTTTAAAGTGGGGTAAATTTCCCATTCAATTAATTATTTTGTGAGTTGAGATTTAGGTATACTTTATGAAATAGATATATTATTGATTTCTCAACTTACAACATAGTCACTTAAATGAATTTGATTCTAACCGAATGTATAAAGTGAATAACCATATATTAAATACTCCTTCATTTAACGTCAGGAATATAAATGAGTTTATTCTAATTTTACTTGATTCAATTTGTTAAAGATTGTCTCAAGTAGTTGAGTTTATTGTTGAACCATTTTTCAACACAAATTCATCGTAATTAAAGTTCATAAACTTTCACATGGATTAAGGAGCTCAAATTTATGTGGCTTATCTATACTACTTATAAAGGGAAAACCCAAAATAATCACCCACCATGGTGTAATTTGTGGTTCTCCCTATTTTGTCCTCACTATTTTCTAATTTTTACAAAAAAAATCATATATAACCTAATGTTCCTCTCCACCTAATATATGCTCATATTATTTGGTTAATTATTTTTATTCTTACATTATGATTATCAGTCTTTAATGTAGAACATTATACCAATCAAATAAATTCAACTATAGATTATAAATATTTAACACAAAATATTATGTTTGACATTTATGACATATAAACTATAGATTATAAATGATAAGAAAGCGGATTGACAGACACGATAATAGCTGTCAACACCCTAGTCAACATAAATTTAAAAGTCTACAAAGTCTTGGTGGATTATACATAATCATGTTGAGAAAGATTGTGAATTTTAATAATAAATATAATTACAAATTAAAATTCATGTAATAAAAGGTTGTCTACATTATATGTATATATAACAAATGATTCAAATGAGAGCAATCGTTAATATGAGAAATGAGAACAATTAATATGTATCGTTAAGTCTTATTTGAATTGTAAATAATAAAGGATAAATGCATATGACTTTTTTAAGTGATCTTGTGACTATTAACTAACATTTAATTTTAATTATTCATGTATATTTGTATGATGCTGATTTATTATTCTCACTTCAATCGTTTTTATCTATGTATATAACTGAGTCATCTCCTAAATAAAGTTTAAAAACTCGATTGAATCATTTTTATGACGAATTGTATTTTATGTTTTATAAACCAATTTTAATAATTCAGCTCATTCACAACCTTACACAAAGGCATTAAAATATTGACTTACTAGTTAATAGTAATTCGGCAGTGAATAAATTTTAACTATCAATAAAGTTAAACAATTGATATATAGCTGATTTTCTTAAATATCAACTAATCTTCTAAACCCTTGATGGACACAAATTTCCTCACAACATGTGGCGATCTTAATGTAAGATTTTGGATGAACAATAATATTTAATTATAATTTATAATTAAATTAAATTGAGTAAAAATTAAAAAAATAGATACTTATTTTAAAGTTTCAAAATAACATATTAATTCAAAATAACAATAATAAACAATTAAAGACGTTGAAAAATATGTACATTTGTTTAATGTGTCGCTCTTCATTAAAGATTTGAACACATTGGTGATTAAATTAAGGGTAAATATTTCAACTATTTACTTTTCAAAATAAATCGTCATGTTATCCACAAGAAATTCACTTGTTATTTTAGTACATAGTTTTGTATGGTTCTCTTCGTTGTTGAAATTAATCTTCCTACAATAGTCAAACCATAATAGTTAAGATAATAATAAATAACCCGATCAAACAAATAATATGTATTAACTTTATCCATCTCGTCAAAGTTGCACTTAATTCAGAGATGATTGAGAGTTTTTCAAACATGAATGACTAACAACATAAAAAATAAAACAATGAAATTGACATCTGAAGTAAATCTTCTCTTACTCGCATTGAAATCCATAGAGTAAAATTTTTAGACAAAAATATATATGTTATCGATATTAAATATTTTTATAAAAATTCATAGAATCTTAAGACTTTTGTTGCAAAGTTTGACAAAAGCAATATATGATCCCATAATATATTTCATAAGTGTAAAATAATTACGAAATAAAATAAAATATTAGGTTATAAGAAATATCAACATTTACATATGTAAGAGAACTTTGTCTATTATCTATAATTTCAAAAAAGGACTATACAATTTACAGAAGGTAAAAAATATATTCAAAAAAGTTAAAATATATAAAAATATTTGAAGGCAATTAATTTTCAGCTATTTACTTTTCAAAATAAAACATCATGTTGTCTACAAGAAATCACTTGTTATTTTAGTACATAGTTTTGTAGGGTTGTCTTTGTTGTTGAAATTAATATTCCTACAATAGTCAAACCATAATAGTTAAGATAACAGAAATAACTCGATCAAACAAATAGTATGCATTAATTTTATCCATCTCGTCAAAGTTGTACTTAATTCAGAGATGATTGAGAGTTTTTCAAACATAAATGACTAACAACCTCAAAAATAAAACAATGAAATTGACATCTGAAGTAAATCTTCTCTTACTGGCATTGAAATCCATAAGGTGAAAAATTTAGACAAAAATATATATGTTATCAATATTAAATATTTTTATAAAATTTCATAGAATTTTAAGACCTTTGTTGCAAAGTTTGACAAAAGCGATATGTGATCCCATAATATATTTCATAAGTGTAAAGTCGTTACGAAATAAAATAAAATAATAGTTTATAAGCAATATCAACATTTACATATGTAAGAGAACTTTATCTATTATCTATAATTTCTAAAAAGGACTATACAATTTGCAGAAGATAACTGTGTTTCCCTGAACATACAAAAAAAACTGCATAGCACAAAGATTGAACCTATTAGAAGATATAGCAGACCAATGACATCAAAATAACCTGATACATTACCATGCTCCCTAAAAGTCATTCGTATTATAATTTATTAGAAGAAAAAAAAAGTTAAGGAGTTGAAGTAGTGGGACACAAAACAGCCATGTCAATTCTTAAAAGATCATTTTATTATGGTAGCAATCAATTCAAAGAGTTTACATTTTACCTTGTCAAACCCATTTCCTTTTATTCAGTAAAAGACCTTCAATAAAGTTCTATTTTGGACCCTATGCAGAGGGCAGAGATAAAATCCATATGCCGAAACTGAGAAGCACGGAAGAGTAGATAAGCATATTGCTACTATAGTAAATAGTAACAGGGATTGGGATAATAATGTTAAGACACAAAATTTAACAATTAGCATCAACACTATCAAAACAAATTTAATAAACAAACGACTTGAACAAAAATTCTTTAACAATGAATTCATTATCTAGTCCGATCTGTATAGCCCAAAGGAAACAAGCATTTGAAACTATGAAGATAAATTCACCATTACTATAAGAATTATATTAATATTGAAGTGTCTGACCTTATTGTTCTCTGGGTGTCAAACGATAATTTCCTGAGAAGTTTCTCCGCCTTATCATCATCATTTTTTCTTCTTCAAGAGCTGTATAATTGTCTCAGCAGTTGGGCCATTAGGGAAGCGGTCACTGTCTTCCATTTACAAAAGAAATGCCTTTCTTTTTGGTATCAGTCCACCTTTACGAATCTCACTGATTATAATATTATATGTTTGGACATTTGGAGAATGACCTCTAATGAAAATATGCTGGAAAATCTTCTGCGCAGTCTTTAGCCATCCACCTTTGTACAAACCACTAATAAGTATACTGTACGTGTGCAAATTAGGACAAAACCCTCGATCAACAATATGATTTAACAAGGCAATTGCCTTGTCAAGTTGCTGCCTTTTGCATAAAGCATTTAACAAGATATTGTGAGTGACTATATCAGGGGGCTGGCCATCATTACACATCTTATCGGCAAACTCCAATGCACTTGAGATTCGTCCACAGTTGCACAAGCCATCAATCAGAGAATTGTATGTTACAATATTTGGAACCAAACCCGTTACACACATATCTTTGAAAAGATTTATGGCTTCATCTACTCGTTTATTCTTGCAACAACCACTAATTAAGATGTTGTAACTCCAAACATTAGGTACAAAACCTCTTTCAAAGATAAGGTGCTTAAATAATGCAATTGTCTTGTCAAGATGCTCGATTTTGCTATAAGCTGCTAGCAAGATGTTGTAAGTGGTTACATCAGGGGGTAGCCCGCAATAATGCATTTCCTTAACAAGCTTCCATGCATCTAAGATTCTCCCCGATTTGCAGAAGCCATCAACTAGAGTATTGTAAGATATAATGTTTGGATCTAAACTCTTAAGAAGCATATCTCCAAACAGATTCATGGCTTCGTCCACTCTTTTGATCTTGCAATAACCTTTAATTAAGATGTTATAACTCCAAACATCAGGCACTAAATCCCTTTCGATCATCATGTCAAATAACTTTCTTGCCTCATCCACTTCATCCATTAAACAATATCCATTCATCAAGATAGTGTAAGTAATAATGTCAGGTTGTAGACCTCTTTCAATCATCACATCACAAATAGTGTGTGCCTCTAAGAGTATCCCTTCTTTGCATAATGCATTAACTATTATGTTAAATGTACAAACATCTATATTGATGTTTTGATCAACAATCTTACTCAGAAATAAACTAACCTCACTCCATTTGCCTGCGCTACAGAGACCATAAATCAATGCACTGTAAGTGACAATGTCAGGGGAAACTCCTTGAGCAATCATTTCAGAACACAAATCATGTGCCTCATTTACAAATCCATCTTTGCACAAACCATCAATGACTATATTGTACATTACAAGATTGGGCTTAACCAATAGTCCATCTATTTTTTGAAGCATTTGAATGGCAACACTTGTTTCTCCATTTTTACACAGCCCATTGATTAAAGTTCCATATGTAAGTTCATCAAACTGGAACCCTTTTGCCATCAACTCATCGTGAATGTCTAGTGCATCCAACATCTTACCGTTAGCACACAACCCCTTCATTAGTGTCGTAAAAGTGACAACATTCGGTTTATAACCCCACTTGAGAATCTTACCAATTACAGAGAAAGCAAAGCCCATCTGACCGACAAGGCAATAGCAATTCATCAAGATGTTCAAAGAAACTATAAACGGCATGATACCCTTAGACTCCATATAGGTATGAAGATAAATAACAGTGGCATAGGATTTCATCTTTACAATTGTTCCTAAGATTTTGGTGAATTCCACAACTGAAGGCCGAGGATGCATATCAGACATGTGACGAAACAAAGCTACATCATTGCCAATATTATCAAATTTGTCTGCATTTTGGGGTGGTGGCAGCTGCGAATAAAGATGACGCCTCATGTGTTGAACATATGGCATAAAAACAAGGAAGTTAGATGATGGCGAAAGAACGCGGGTAAATCTGGGGATTGCATACAACATATGCTCCCGACACATTCATTCTTTATATTTCTCCATTCTGTCTTGTCCCTTTTGCTAGCTTCGAAAATAAATTAGTAAAATTAGAGTGGATTTGCATCATAATAAACAAGTGAAAACTGACAATTATGTAAAGAAACTAGTAATAATAATAATGCAAAATAAATATTTAGGCATTGGGTTAGCAGGAATAACAGCTACTATCAAACATACTACATGAAAATATGGCAAACAAAACCATATAGATGAAACTGCAGTTGCAGTACACAAAAATATGGTTGAATGTCTTCAAAATGAAAGAAATTACTAAGAGTTTTTATTAACTGTTTATTTCTAAAATATGACCCTTGCAAACACTAAAAAGTTTTTCCCTCTAGCGCTACAAACTTGGGCTACATACACAGAACAAAGGACTCTGTGTCTTTCAGCATTCTATCAATTCCTCTACTACAAGACTAGTTAACCAAAACAATTCATTGTATAGCTGAAACAGACCACAAACCAATCCAGACATAAACACGGAATAAAAAGGGCGGCCCATTGCACGAGGCTCCCACTTAGTAGGGTTTATGAAGGGTATATATAAGTAGCCTTACCCTACAAGCGGAGAGGCTGTTTCGAGTATTTGAAACTGTGACCTCATAGTCAGTGAGCAAAACCTTACTGTTGTGTCAAGCTCACCCTTTAACTGAAATACTGAATCAAGGCAAAAAAACATGCCAAGTAACCATTAACACATGAAAATGAACAAGGCACAAGAAAACTCATTTCAACCCCAGGATCATAGACAAGCAAGAAAGTAGCATGGTCATGAGCAAAACATGCCAAAAAATCTTGCAAACAATACTCACAGAACATAGGAAGTAGTTTATAGTTTATAGTGAAGCAAAAGAAATAAAAAATTGTGACCAATTATCAATAAAATACAAAAGAAGAAAGATATCATAACATTAAAGAGGGACATTACATACATAAAAAAACCGAGAAGGAGCTATTCCTTTCTCATGTGGTGGCTGAACTTACATGAAAATGGGTGCTGGGTTTAACGTTCAGGAACAGCAGCAGCAGCAAGGGTATGTGGGTTTAACGTTCAGGTAAATGGTGCGGTTTTTGCGTTTGGGAGAAGAGAGATATGTGTATTTAAAAAGGGCCCGACCTAAGGCCCAAATATCACCAAGGCAAAAAAATTGGGTGAAAGGAAAGATAAGACAAAAAAAATATATGTCAACACCACCCCTTCCCAAAAATTAGGGAGTTACATCTTCTATCTTAAAGTTTGTAGCATTCAATATACATTTTGTTTTTCATTGGTCAAAAAACTAAAAAATAAGTAAATATATATTAATTTTATATTTTCTTGCCAATAACAATGAAATGGTATATAAAGTGCTACACATTTTGAGATAGAAGGTGTGCTCCTAAAATAAAGGTGGACATATGGATGACAATGGGTACTCGGATTCATGAGTACTCATCGATAATACTCGCAATGGGTTAGGTATGAATTCTTATTTTTGGACTTGTAGATAATTGGGATCGAAGATTTTGAAACCAGCTGTTGAACGAGTCCAATCTGGGTAATGATGTACTCAAACTCATGGGTACCCATCGATAATACTCACAATAAGTTAGGTCTGAGTTCTTATTTTTGAATCTATAGATAGTTGACATCGAAGATTTTGAAACCAGTGTTGAACGAGTTCGAATATGGATAATGCGTACCGAGACTCACAATTCCTAAATATATATGCAATAATAATTAACATAATTTTTGCAATAATTATGATGTTATATTCTTAAGCAATGTTGTTATATTTGTTAATCTCCAATTATGAAGTAATGTTATATTGATAGAAGGAAGTTTGACGTTTGATATGTTTTATTGTCTTATTTTAAATTATGTGTTTTAGTAAAAAGATTTATATTTAAATGACAATTTAAAGTTGTATACTTATACTTTAACTATGTTTCATAATTGTTATTGTGCTTTTTATTCTTCTTTTTATTGTCTAAAATAACATATGTGATTATAAGAAACACATGCACAAAATTTTAAAATGTTTACTGAACTTATTGGTATCTGCGGATCCGCTTGGTGCCCAAGGACTAGTGGGTAGCAGACCCAACGACTACCTACGCGAGTTTGGGCAGGTTTAGGTCCCAAAATGGTTGAAGAGGAAGGGTTTGGATAGTGTACTATCTGAACCCATCCAGATTCATTGCAATCCCTAGGGAGACATTGGAATCCAAGCCTAAAATCTTACCAATTTTGCATCATAACATTTATTGTTTAATTAAATTTTAAACTTATTTGTGGACTTTTGTTGTAATTAAAATATAAAATTTATGTTCATTGATCATGTTATCAACTTAATTGTGATATTTTGTTATAATATTATGAATATTTTATTATTTTTAGTCTAAATTAAGCCCATCAATCCAATTATTGACTCATTAACTCAATTAATAACTCATTCACCCAATATATTGGTTGGGTCATTCAGTCATGATTTAATAAAAGTGCTTTCAAGATGTGTTTATAATCTTTTTTTATACTAATGATTTCATTTTTTTTTAATTATAAATAATTGATAAGAGAGTGACATTATGAATAGACAAATTGCAAAGCTAATTATATCATGAAAACCTAAACTGTTCAAACTAATTTATCAATTTTATTGATTTTTTTTACAAAACTTGTTAAAATGAATTGTGTAGTTAAAATTAATTTGCCTTATTGCAAAAGAATAAGCAAAATAAAACTGGAAATAGAAAATTTCACCACAAAATGAAAGAAATATGTGAGAAGAATAGAAAATGGTTATTATAGAAATAAATGGTGTAATAAAATGGATTTGATTAGACGTATTTAAAATAAAAACCAATATACCTCTTAGTTATGGATATTAATGTTATTGGATATTTTATAAAAGAAAAGCTCATCTAAATAGAATTTATCTTTAAAGTGGGGTAAATTTCCCATTCAATTAATTATTTTGTGAGTTGAGATTTAGGTATACTTTATGAAATAGATATATTATTGATTTCTCAACTTACAACATAGTCACTTAAATGAATTTGATTCTAACCGAATGTATAAAGTGAATAACCATATATTAAATACTCCTTCATTTAACGTCAGGAATATAAATGAGTTTATTCTAATTTTACTTGATTCAATTTGTTAAAGATTGTCTCAAGTAGTTGAGTTTATTGTTGAACCATTTTTCAACACAAATTCATCGTAATTAAAGTTCATAAACTTTCACATGGATTAAGGAGCTCAAATTTATGTGGCTTATCTATACTACTTATAAAGGGAAAACCCAAAATAATCACCCACCATGGTGTAATTTGTGGTTCTCCCTATTTTGTCCTCACTATTTTCTAATTTTTACAAAAAAAATCATATATAACCTAATGTTCCTCTCCACCTAATATATGCTCATATTATTTGGTTAATTATTTTTATTCTTACATTATGATTATCAGTCTTTAATGTAGAACATTATACCAATCAAATAAATTCAACTATAGATTATAAATATTTAACACAAAATATTATGTTTGACATTTATGACATATAAACTATAGATTATAAATGATAAGAAAGCGGATTGACAGACACGATAATAGCTGTCAACACCCTAGTCAACATAAATTTAAAAGTCTACAAAGTCTTGGTGGATTATACATAATCATGTTGAGAAAGATTGTGAATTTTAATAATAAATATAATTACAAATTAAAATTCATGTAATAAAAGGTTGTCTACATTATATGTATATATAACAAATGATTCAAATGAGAGCAATCGTTAATATGAGAAATGAGAACAATTAATATGTATCGTTAAGTCTTATTTGAATTGTAAATAATAAAGGATAAATGCATATGACTTTTTTAAGTGATCTTGTGACTATTAACTAACATTTAATTTTAATTATTCATGTATATTTGTATGATGCTGATTTATTATTCTCACTTCAATCGTTTTTATCTATGTATATAACTGAGTCATCTCCTAAATAAAGTTTAAAAACTCGATTGAATCATTTTTATGACGAATTGTATTTTATGTTTTATAAACCAATTTTAATAATTCAGCTCATTCACAACCTTACACAAAGGCATTAAAATATTGACTTACTAGTTAATAGTAATTCGGCAGTGAATAAATTTTAACTATCAATAAAGTTAAACAATTGATATATAGCTGATTTTCTTAAATATCAACTAATCTTCTAAACCCTTGATGGACACAAATTTCCTCACAACATGTGGCGATCTTAATGTAAGATTTTGGATGAACAATAATATTTAATTATAATTTATAATTAAATTAAATTGAGTAAAAATTAAAAAAATAGATACTTATTTTAAAGTTTCAAAATAACATATTAATTCAAAATAACAATAATAAACAATTAAAGACGTTGAAAAATATGTACATTTGTTTAATGTGTCGCTCTTCATTAAAGATTTGAACACATTGGTGATTAAATTAAGGGTAAATATTTCAACTATTTACTTTTCAAAATAAATCGTCATGTTATCTACAAGAAATTCACTTGTTATTTTAGTACATAGTTTTGTATGGTTCTCTTCGTTGTTGAAATTAATCTTCCTACAATAGTCAAACCATAATAGTTAAGATAACAGAAATAACTCGATCAAACAAATAGTATGCATTAATTTTATCCATCTCGTCAAAGTTGTACTTAATTCAGAGATGATTGAGAGTTTTTCAAACATGAATGACTAACAACATAAAAAATAAAACAATGAAATGGACATCTGAAGTAAATCTTCTCTTACTCGCATTGAAATCCATAGGGTAAATTTTTTAGACAAAAATATATATGTTATCAATATTAAATATTTTTATAAAAATTCATAGAATCTTAAGACATTTGTTACGAAGTTTGACAAAAGCAATATGTGATCCCATAATATATTTCATAAGTGTAAAGTCGTTACGAAATAAAATAAAATAATAGTTTATAAGCAATATCAACATTTACATATGTAAGAGAACTTTATCTATTATCTATAATTTCTAAAAAGGACTATACAATTTGCAGAAGATAAGAAAATATATTCAAAAAAGTTAAAATATGTAAAAATATTTGAAAGAAATGAATTTTCAGCTATTTACTTTTCAAAATAAAACATCATGTTGTCTACAATAAATTCACTTGTTATTTTAGTACAAAGTTTTGTGTGGTTGTCTTTGTTGTTGAAATTAATCTTCTTACAATAGTCAAACCATAATAGTTAAGATAATACAAATAACTCGATCCAACAAATAATATGAATTAACTTTAATCATCTCGTCAAAGTTGCACTTAATTCAGAGATGATTGAGAGTTTTTCAAACATAAATGACTAACAACCTCAAAAATAAAACAATGAAATTGACATCTGAAGTAAATCTTCTCTTACTGGCATTGAAATCCATAAGGTGAAAAATTTAGACAAAAATATATATGTTATCAATATTAAATATTTTTATAAAATTTCATAGAATTTTAAGACCTTTGTTGCAAAGTTTGACAAAAGCGATATGTGATCCCATAATATATTTCATAAGTGTAAAAAGGAAATAAATTACATATGTAAGAGAACTTTATCTATTATCTATAATTTCTAAAAAGGACTATACAATTTGCAGAAGATAAAAAATATATTCAAAAAAGTTAAAATATGTAAAAATATTTGAAAGAAATTAATTTTCAACTATTTACTTTTCAAAATAAATCATCATGTTATCTACCTATTCTCACTTTATAGGAAATAAATTATGTCCCTGCCACATCCTACCTATTCTCACTTTATAGGAACTTGAGAAGTTTTGTGTTGAGAGAATTGTTATAGAACATTCCTAAAAAATTGCTAGCAACTTACTAATTTAACACTTTATTCAACATGCATTTTATTATCAGATGAAGTTGGTGTAAAATTATCTACATTGACAATAGACTCATCATGCAACTTCGTAACCGTTGGAATTTGCTATGTTGGAGATCATTACTAGAGACTTTTGGATGTAAAATAAAAAAACTCACAAATCTCTCATACGAAGAATTTTCAAAAAAAAAAAAAAAAAACTCACAAGTCCTACTTTGGATGATGGAGGAACTTGGAAAAACTCTCATGTTATAAATAGAAGTCTCTCCCCTTCATATTTCTTGTCCCCAGTTGAGTTTTTTATTCCTCAACTTCTTCTTTCTCCCTCATGATCTATGTCGACACATTTCTGGCATACTTTTCACTCTTTCTTTACGTGGTACTAGAATTGGCACACAACCAAATTGTGGGAATTTCAAGAATTGGCACTATTAGTGAGATTGTGGGAAATAGAATAGACACGAATAACTATACTGTGGATATTTCAAGAATTGATACTATGGTGGGTGTATTCGAGTTCGGTTCTTACAATGCACTAAGAATTCGTAATAGAGAACTAGGCTATTTTATCCTAGGGATGGTGTGGTTGATAGTATGTATGCACATCTTTGGTAGTGTCATGAATCATCCTAAAGAGAGTGATATGGCCGTGACTCGGCCAATAGGTATTCTTTCGTGTCATTTAGAATTGTTGCAAGCTATGGTAACAATAATTTTAAGATGTTTCATATTGCAATATCATTCGTAGAGAATATTACTGGGCCAAACATCTTTGACCTTAACAATCCATTTCAGTTTGATGACACTAATTTCAAATGGTGTCAAAAAAGTGGAATTCTTTCTCACCATGAGAAAAATTGCTCATGTTCTGAAAACTGATCTCTCATGGTAGCGGAAAAAGCTGAAAAACAAGAAGAATAAACTGACTATTGAGATAGCCCTATGGAATGAAAATGGGTTGTCTGATGAATTCTATGATTGCTACAACTTATATAAGTCGGCTAGATTAATTTGGTATGCATTTAAGAAAAAAAATATGATAGTGAGAAAGTCGAGAGTAAAAAATATGTTGTTAGTCACTACCTGAAGTAAGAAATGATTGATGATAAATCAATAGAGACTCAGTCCTATGAGATATAGAGAATTGTTGATGAGATCATTTATGAGGGTATGCCCCTAGATGAGCAATTTCAAGTGCTTATCATTATTGACAAACTGCCTTATGGGTGGATGAACTTCAAAAACCTTCTAAGACACAAGTGACCATTGAGTCTAACAATGTCGACTTCAATGAAAACAAATTCCTTTTAAATTAAGAAATAGTGGGGAAACATCAACTAGTCACATATATTTGATTAGAGATAATGATAAAAATAAAAAGGTTATAAATAGAGACTAGAAGAAGTAAGAGAACAAAAACTGCTAAATAATATGAACCTGGTTATATGGTCTATACATTAGAAGTTGATTCATCCAATATCCAAGAAGATTTGACTTCTTTGGATGCTGATTTGTGGCAAGAAACCATAAATGATGAATGGAATCTCTAGAGTCTAACAAGACCTGACATTTAGCTGACTTGCCTCATGATTGCAAACTTATTGGTTGTAAGTAGGTATTGAAAGAAACTGAAACCTGATGGGAGAATGTATATTTTTTGACACATTATTACGTGCGACTAGAATAACATAACCCATTAGAGTACTAATATCGCTCATTGTGATATATGATTTAGTAGTACATCAAATGGATATTAAGACTGCCTTTTTAGATGGTGGTTTGGAAGAAGAAATCAACATGGAATAACATAAATGTTTTGTAATCCACGGACAAGAAAATAGTTTATAAGTTAGATAAGTCATTGTATGGTCTTAAGCAAGCACCTAAACAGTGACATGAAAAGTTTGATAATTTAATTGTCTCGAATGGGTGTAAGGTAAATGAAAGTGACACATACATTTATTACAAATCAAAAAAATGATATTTACACTATCATATGTCTCTATGTAGACGACCTACTGATATTTGGTTCAACATTCATGTTGTGAATAATGTAAAATCAATATTGTGTAACAACTTTAATATGAAAGATCTTGGAGAGACAAATGTAATCTTTAGTATAAATATTAATACGTCAAAAGAAGGAATTTCTTTGGATCAATCTCACTATGTGGAGAAGTGATGAGTGTGAAATTATACTACATTTGCATTGCATTTTAGGATATAATAAAGACTTTAGTATTGTTTTAGCTTTTATTTCTCTTTGTTCGGGTTGAGCAGATATTTTTGGCTATGTTCTGCAGTTTAGATGGATTGAAGTCAAAAAGTGTAGAGATTGAGTGCAACAAGATGAAATTAGGTGTTGAGACAATGCGAAGACCAATTGAAGGGCCAAAAGAAGTCGTGGATGTTATATTCTATTCCTATTTTTAGATTTGTTTTGTTGGGCTTAGCCCAATATTTTATAATTATGATAAATGAGGGTTTCCCCTCAAAGATTAATCACATGTTTTTGCATTATAATTATCTAATTTAGTATTTGAGATTATCTTCTACATCATGAGTGAGTAATTTCCTTTGTTTCTAGGACTGAGGCTATGGTCTTTTACATTCAATAAACATTTGTTCTTACTTCTATTTCATTGAGTGTTGTAATTTGAATCATTAAACTGAGTTTTATTCGTGTGAGTTGTCTGGCCAACAAATTACACTTCTTAGATACATTGGAAAAAGACCGAGAGGTTAACCCCATTATCTGACCATTTATTTATTCAAACCAGAATCCTAATTCAAGACAATATTATTAGGATTCTCGGGGTTTTTTGGAATTCACATTGGGTTACTACGAAACGATTGGATAGAAAGATCCAAGTAAATGATTTGATTGATAACCGAACAACAAGAGTAGGTGCGACTTCAATTGAGTACACGTGACGGAGCTCAAGAGAGGATGACACATATAAAAGAGAAAGTCATCCTTATAACTTAAAGTTCATGAAAAGGAGCAAAACAAAATTTGCGAGCGTAAAGGTGGTAACCCTTATCCTGAGAACTATTCCTAAATTAGATTTTAATCCTTTTTAATATTTTCATAATTATTCTTGTCAATTGATCAATTGCCCTAAATTCAATTTTATTCCTTATTTGAGTTAAATATAAATTAATTGCTATAATTAAAGGAATTTTTTAGTCCTCGTGAGATTGGTATTTTATTACTTGATAATATAATCATGCACTTGTATTTTCCCTATCAAGTTTTTGGTATTGTTGTCGGGGACTGTGTCAAAATCTCTTTAATTCTCAATAAATTCATTACTTTACTCTAGTGTATTACGCGTTTTCCTTTTTCTGGGTACCTCTACAGGTTGCCTATTTGGTTTATGAAAAGTTCAAATTACTACTCAGAGTCAGAAAGGACTTTCCGTAGAAGAAGAAGGCAACAATGAGAAAGAGCAAGAGAAAGGCATGTGCGTGTACAAACAATGGCTGAATGAGATGAAAAATTACTTCACGACTATGCAACCCCAAATGCTCGTAGTTCACGTCCTAGAATAATCCGCCCAAATTTTGAGGCATAGAATTTTTGTTTGCCATCTGGTCTGATGCAAATGGTTATGCAAAACCAATTTGGAGGAGGAGCTCATGAAGATCTGAATGCCCATATTGGTCAGTTCTTGGAATTCTGTGAGACTGTAAGGATCCATGGGACTTCTGAAGATGCCATTTGTCTTTGCATGTTTCCATATTCCCTTAGAGACAAAGCTAAGACATGGCTGGGGAATCAAAATGCTGAAATTCAAGCAACATGGCAAACTTTGGAGGAGACTTTTCTAAATAAATACTTTCCTCCTTCCAAAATTGTGCACTATAGGCACCTCATCTAGAACTTCAGTTAAAAGGATAGGGAGTCAATTGCTAAAGGTTGAGAAAGATTAAATGAGTTAACTGAAGCTTGCCCTCATCATGGCATTCCACCTTGGATGCTAGTTGAGAACTTCTATAGTGGGATAGACTTTCCATCACAACAATTGCTCGAATCTTCAGCAATTGGTGCCTTCATGTGCAAAGGAATTGATGTTGCTTTAAAGATCATAGAAAATATGGTTTCTAATCATCACCAATAGGAAAATGAGAGGAGACAACATCCAAGGAGAGAATCTGGTGCATAATATTTAGGAAATCAAATGGAAAAGGTAATTTCCACACTGGAGAACCTTTCTCAAAGGTTTGGAAAGCTGGAAAAATACCATGTTAATGCTATTGGGTTTGCTACAACATGTGAGGGGTGTGGAGCAAAAAAGCATGAGTGGTTTGAATGCAAATAATTTAGTGAAATTGTACATGGATCTTGAGACAATAAACAACCTGAATCATGCAATTACTATGACTACAAGGAGAGGAGCAAACAACAATTCAACCCACCATACAGACAAAACAATCCCAATGTTTCCTGGAGGTGCAACAATACTTTAAATCATCAACATCAGGATGAGCAAGGTAATAGGAAACCTACAACACAATTTCCACAGATACAATCTTCTTCTATTGATCCCACTCTAATAAAAATAATGGAAGGAGAAGAAAAATTAATGGTTAACCTTAATATATTTCAAGAGGATCAAATCACAATTAATAAAAATGTTGCAAATATGTTAAATGATTTCAATTCTAAGATAGAAAATCTGACCATCCATAGAAAAATGTTAGAAACACAAATTGCCCTAACAACTTTAATAGCCAAACAATGATGTTTCCAGGACAACCATAGAGAAATCCAAATAATGAACATTGTAAGGCTATCCGATTAAGGAGTTGGAAGGAACTCAAAGATGTGCCTCAAACTGAAAATGATACACAAGTGGAAGGGGAACAAAATTTTGAAAAAAGTGTCTACGTATGTAGTTCCACCATCATATTTACCACCAATTCCCTTTCCCTAGAGATTTACAAAGACAAAATTAGAAAAGAAATATGGGAAATTCTTAGATATCCTTAAGATATTATATATCAATTTGCCTTTCATTGAGGTACCACAGGAGATGCCTGCGTATATGAAATTTCGTAAGGATATTCTATCTAAAAAGAGAAGACTTGTGGATTATGAAACAATTGCTCTAACGGAGGAGTGCATTGCTTTAATTCAAAATAAATTGCCTCCTAAACTAAAATATTATGGTAATTTCTCTATCCCATGTTTAATTGGTAACACTAATTTTAATCGTGCTTTATATGACTTGAGAGCAAGTATCAGCCTCATGCCCTTATCCGTGTGTAAAAAATTGGACGTGAGTGAACTAAAATCCACTACTATATCACTTCAATTAGAGGATAGGTTAGTTAAATTCCCTATAGGCATCTTGAAGGATGTTCCTATCAAAGTTGGGAAATTTTACATTCCAACAAATTTTGTAATACTAGAGATGGAAGAAGATGCACACATTTCAATTATCCCAGGTAGACCATTTTTGGCTACCTCTGGTGCTATAATTTGTGTTAAAAATGAATTTTTTCTCTAAGCATAAGGGATGAAAATGTTGAATTTGATATTGTTAAATCTATTAAACAATCTTCTTTTGAGGACACATATTGTAGGGTTGATATGCTGAACCAAGTCATGAATGAGGAAGTGCCTAAAGTGAAATTTGAGGATCTTTTGGAGATAAGCATGCTGGTAGGTGACACTTCGAATTTTGATGAGGAAGTGGCCAAGGGTAGTGAATCTATAAATGCAAGCTTATTACTCCCCTACAACCCACATGAGGAGAGTTTGAGGGTTATACATAAATCTGACAATTGGGAGAAAGAGAAAATAATTAAAATGGAAGTAGAAACACTTCATCCACCCTTAGGTATGAGTTCATGGGATCCCGCGTGATATGCAAGGACCAACTGTCAAGTTAATGACGTTAAACGAACGCTTCGTGGGAGGCAACCCACACTAAAGGTACATTTTTTTATTTAGTTCATTAATTTTAGTGTCGGCTTTAGTGTGTCCCTGAGTTTGGAGCCTTTGTAGGGATGTATATAGTGTTGGTCACCAAAAAAATAAAAAAAAATTATGAACTCTAAATATAAAAAAACAAAAAAAAACATGGAAAAGTGCTAACACGGTCTTCCCTATTAGTAGCACCCTTCACAATGTGTATTTGCAACTAATCCAACTACCCATATAGACCATTTGGGACCTTTCCCCTTTTTTGTAGGTACTTCTACTGCACCCAATGAAGTCGACCACTTATAAGTGGCACATAAGTCAGGGATACTTCCTACGAAATTCGTGAGTTTTTTTTTCTTTTCTCTTCTTGTTTAAATTTTTACATTGGGGACCATATAAATTTCTAAGTTTGAGGTGCTTTTTACATTTAGATAGTTTATTCATGTCATGCATCCCATATAGTTTTTATTTTATTATTTATTTATTAGATTGAATATTCATTTTTTCAAGAATTGGCATATGTTTTATATCTCATACATCTCCCACTTTTTTCTGTGTATTGTCTGCCTGCTTTAAATGAAAAAGTATGCATGAATGATGATTGTTGATCTGTGGCCCCATTGAATTTTTTTGATAGAATAATAACATGAAAGACATTAGATTTGACAATTGTGAATTAAATTTAGTTTAATAAAAGTCTTTGCTTCATAATTATTGCTAAATATACAAAATCTGAGAAATTTGGGCAAACACAATAATGGTTCTAATTTAAATTGACAACTACATAAAAACCATTTTTCTTTTGTGAGTGCATAATTTTCTATGATTGTACATTCTAGAAATGATTTGTGACCGTTTCAAGATTGAAGACTGTTTGTATGCATTAAAATGATAGAGGCAATTATGACTTTTTCTTTTGAAACATTGAAAACTCATTAGTTTCCTACTTTTGAGCCTGAACTTTAATGATTTTTCATAGCTACTCAAATGAGAGTTTGTGGTAATTTGTGATGTTTGGTTAAAGCAATGAGAAATGTAAAAATATCATGTGTAGTGAAAGAAACCATAAAAATTTGAAAAGGAAAATAATCATCCTTTCTCTTTTAGAAAATATAATAAGAATGAATAAAAAATGAAAAAAATGCAAAGTATACTAAAGGAGAAAATATTGAAAAAATATATTGTAAAAAAAAGGGTTGATCGAAAAAGGATCATATGATAAAGTAAGACATATTAAGAGAATCTCAATGCTCCAATCAGATGTCTAAAAAGTTTAAGTATTTTGGGAAACATTTGTAAGTCTTTTGAAGTATCATTTATTTGTTTATCTCATCTTAAATCATTCACCATAGCCTCATCACAACCATTTAAAGACATCTTGATTTTTGCATGCATTCACCATAGCCTCATTACTAATAACTGTGAAATTATACTACATTTGCATTGCATTTAACTTACATTTTAGGACATATTTAGGACTTTATGATTGTTTTTAGCTTTTATTTCTCTTCGTTCGGGTTGAGCGAGTATTTTTAGCTATGTTGTGTAGTTTGCATGGATTAAAACAAAATAAAGTAGAGATTGGGTGCAAGAAGATTGAATTCAATGTTGAGGCTATGCGAAGAACAATTGAATGACCAAAAGAAGTCATAGATGCTATATTATATTCCTATTTTTTATATTTGTTTTGTTGGGCTTAGCCCAATATTTTGTAATTAGGATAAATAAGGGTTCTCCCTCAAAGATTTTACATTTATTTTTTACATTATAATTCTCTAATTTAGAATTTGGAATTCTCTTCTACATCATGAGTGAGTAATTCCATTTGTTTCTAGGATTGACGCTATGCCCTTTTACATTCAATAGACACTTGTTCTTACTTCTATTTTATTGAGTGTTGTGATTTGAATCATTAAACTGAGTTTTATTCGTGTGAGTTGTTTGGCCAATAAATTGCACCTCTTAGATATATTGGGGAAGGACCGAGAGGTTAACCCAACTATCCGACCATTCAGTTATTCAAACTAGAATCCTAATTCACGAGAGTGGTATTAGGATTCTCGGGGGTTTATGGAATTCACCTTGGATTGCTATGAAGCGATTGGATAGAAAGATCCAAGTAAAAGATTTGATTGATAATCGTACCATGAGAGTAGGTGCGACTTCAATTGACTACATGTGCCGGAGCTCGAGAGAGGATGACACATATCAAATAGCACTTCACCCTCACAACTTAAAGTTCATGAAAAGGAGCAAAACAAGGATTTGTGAGTGTAAAGGTGATAACTCTTATCCTGGGAACTCTTCCTAAATTAGATTTCAATTCCTTTTGATTATTTTTATAATTATTCTTGGCAATTGTTCTAAATTCAATTTTATTCCTTATTTGAGTTAAATATAAATTAATTGTTATAATTAAAGGAGTTTTCCAGTCCTCGTGGGATCGATATTTTATTACTTGATGATATAATCATGCACTAGCGATTTGCCCTATCAATTACCACATGAGAGTGATGAGAGAAGAGTGGCCCTAGTTCATGTAGTTGTTATGACTGAAGGACTTAGCTTGAATTAAATTTCTTTGCGATTGTCTTATCTTGATGTGTAGATTGTTTCAAAACTATCATGAGATTGCTATTTATTTTGGGTAATGGTTTCTATATCATAATTCATACATGATTACAAAAGTTAGAAATAATACTTGATTGAGGAGAAACAAGATATAAGCTTGAAGGAATTTGATGAGTGTGAAATTATACTATATTTGCATTGCATTTAACTTGCATTTTAGAACATAATTAAGACTTTAGGATTGTTTTTAGCTTTTATTTTTCTTTGTTAGGGTTGAGTGGGTGTTGAGGCTATGCAAAGACCAATTGAAGGGTCAAAAGAAATCATGGATGTTATATTCTATTCCTATTTTTATATTTGTTTTGTTGGGTTTAACCCAATCTTTCGTAATTAGGATAAATGAGGGTTCTCCCTCAAGGATTAATCACACTTTTTTGCATTATAATTCTCTAATTTAGAATTTGGGATTCTCTTCTACATCATGAGTAAGGAATTCCCTTTGTTTCTAGAACTGGGCTATGCCCTTTTACATTCAATAAACACTTGTTCTTACTTCTATTTCATTGAATATTGTGATTTGAATCATTAAACTGAGTTTTATTCGTGTGAGTTGTCTGGCCAACAAATTACACCTCTTAGATACATTAGGGAAGGACCGAGAGTTGAACCTAACTATATGACTATTCAATTATTAAAACTAGAATCCTAATTCATGAGAGTATTATTAGAATTCTCGGGGGTTTCTAGAATTCACATTGGGTTGCTACGAAGCGATTAAGTAGAAAGATCTAAGTAAATGATTTGATTGATAACCGTACCACGAGAGTAAGTGCGACTTCAATTTCATACACAAGTCAGAGCTCGAGAGAGGATAACACATATCAAAGACAAATTCACCCTCACAACTTAAAGTTCATGAAAAGGAGCAAAACAAGGATTTGCGAGTGTAAATGCGGTAACTCTTATCCAGGGAACTCTTCCTAAATTAGATTTCAATCCCTTTTGATTATTTTCATAATTATTCTTGACAATTGTACTAAATTCAATTTTATTCCTTATTTTAGTTAAATATAAATTAATTGTTATAATTAAAGGAGTTTTCCAGTTCTCGTGGGATCGATACTTTATTACTTGATGACATAATCTTCCACTTGCGATTTGCCCTATCAATTACCACATGAGAGTGATGAGAGAAGAGTGGCCCTAGTTCATGTAGTTATTATGACTGAAGGACTTAGCTTGAATTAAATTTCTTTGCGATTATCTTATCTTGATGTCTGGATTGTTTCAAAACTATCATGAGATTGCTAGTTATTTTGGGTAATGGTTTCTATATCCTCGTTCATACATGATTATAAAAATTAGAAATAATACTTGATTGAGGAGAAACAAGAGATAAGCTTGAGGGAATTTGATGAGTGTGAAATTATTGAAAATGCATAGTGTCAAGGATAACACTAGCAATACTTTGCCTATGTTTTGATGAAGACAAGGTTCTATTAAAGCTTGAAGATGGCTCAACAATCAATATACCTAATGCTCATTTGGTCATATCTAGACTAGGATATAAAATAGAGTCACTATTCTAAGTAGTCTGGGATGTGTGTCGTAGTAAGTGAGTATATGTGTGCTGAACCTAGGTGCAAGTCTCTCAAGCCATCTTAATTGTCATATCATATCCATGAAACATATCATCTAGTTAATTGTATGTTCATGTATTAATCATACATGTTATATGTGCATATTAGGCATAAGATAATTGCTAGAACATGTATATAAGTTGTGCATAACATATGAGAAGTTTACCTTTTGAACCATGTATGTTAATATGCCAGTTAATCCATTAACGTGGTGACTTAATTGATTAACTCAACTACTTTTCTGTTAAATCAGTGTTTTTGTTACAACTGTTTTCTGTTTCATTCTGTTGCACTGGTTAATCGATTAACGGGTAGTCTTAATCGATTAACATGTCTGTTATTTGTTATAACTAATTTCTGTTTTAATCATTTAACTATTTGCAACGAATCCAACTGTCAAAACTGCTTACTATAAATAGAGGCAACTTCCAGAAAACTGTAGCATTGCATTCCATTGTATATGACTGATTTTAGAGAGCATATTTCGTTTTGTTTTTACTGCTTTTGCAAGAGAGTTATCATGCTGAATTGATTTCTGGTTTTGCATACTGTTTTACACTTTCTTATGGTCATTCTTATCTTGCTCACATGTTCATGCATTATTTGTAAAGATTGATAGAGAGCTATTGATTTATGTTTTTGATTAACTCACATGTTCTTGATGGCTTGAGTGATTAGTGAGTGAGTTAGTCTTAAGGTCTTTTACTTGTAATATTTCAAGCATTATTGTGCTAATAATACCTTGCTGTTTTAATCCATTTTTGTGTATTTTTGGATTGATCTCCTAGTATCGTACCACCATAGAGATTGGGATTCTTCACCAAAACTAGGAGGTCTTGATTTGAGTACAAGAATCTTTGCTGGGGCTGTTTCGCGAGAAAGGTTTTCTCAGGTGAAAGGTAGAGTCAAACCAAGGGTTTAGGTGTCCTAGATTTCAAGAAAGAAGTGCCCTATGTTCTTGTAATTGAATTGGTGTGTGTAATCATTCGTATATCCAATATTGTGAAGAAGAAAATCTCCCAAGATCATAAGGGGAGGTCTGGATGTAGTTTGCAGTGGACCACAAATGAACCAGGATAAAAATCCATCTTTGCACGCTTTTCTCTCCCTGAATCTTCTTTACTTTTGTTGTTGTTTCAATTTGAATTTATAGCTGATATTTTGCATATTTGTTCACTGCCATATGCTTATTAATAGTGCTTGAAAATATCTTCTTTATCTCTATTCAATTGATTTTAAATAACTGTGCAATCTGCCTCTATGATCATTCTGTTATGTGATTGTGTTAATCGATTAAGACTAGGTGTTAATCGATTAACTGGGCTGTTTCCAGAATTGGGTGTTGGTGCAAGAAGCGGTGATTAATAACCGCTACACCTATTCAACCCCCTTCTAGGTGTTCCTAGGCCACTGATACCTAACAAGTGGCATCAAAGCTAGTACGACGTGCTAGCTCAACCGTATCCGCGTGATCCTTAGAGAATTTAAATGGGTTCCACCAACCCCTTTGGCAGTGATGGCGCATCCATTGACCGCCCTCCCGTATTCAGTGGCGAGGGTTACGCCTACTGTAAAGTCCGAATGAAGATCTTCATAGAGGTTATTGATTCGAATATTTGGGAATCCGTAATCAGTGGCCCTTTCGTCCCACTTCACTTAGTGGATGGTGAACCGAAAGAAATGCCCAAAAGCTTATGGACTGATGAAGAGCACAAGAAGGTCCAGTTCAACATTCGCACCAAAAATATAATTACCTCGCCCCTATCTTACGATGAATTCTTTTGGGTATCTCAATGTCAAATTGCCAAGGAAATGTGGGACACTTTACAAGTGACTCACGAGGGCACTAGCGAGGTCAATGTTGAAAGATTTTATTTGAGAGATAGGTTTTCTCCTCTCAACAAATTGTCCCCATCAACGACGCCAATTTGTTGAAAGGCGAAATTTTCTCTTCGATGTGTTCCCTTTATTTGGTTAAGTAAGTGAACTCAGTTTTATTCTTTGTTTGCCATCTCAGCTTTGTTGAAATAAATTCCAACGCCGGTACAATGGTTTGAAGAATATTCCAGTTACAACTTACTTCTAATAATCATGTGATAAGTTATTCATTCTTTGCCCCATCTCGGCTTTGTTAGAATAAATTTTAACACCGGTACAATGATATTGAAGCAATCCCCTATTACATAATTATTAAGTACCTTTGAATATCATATCGGTTTTGTGGAATAATTTGCAACACCAGTTTAATGGTATTTTAATGTACAAAAGTGATGAATAGTTAGTTGTTAGAAACAAATAAATAAATAAAGAACAAAAAAATAATAAAGTTAAGTGACATTTATTTATTTACTCCCTTTCGGGTTCCTTTTATTAATAAACCAAACTTCTTCCTTAAGGTAGGTTGGTATTAAAGAATAAATAAATTGCGGAATGTAAATAACAATAAATAAAAGTTAGTTAGTTAGCTTCATCACTTTTGTATATTAAAAGGTGTTTCAACAAATAAATTTATTGATAACACTTTACTATTTTACAATTTACACCTCTTTCAAGATTCAATTGTAGTATAGTGTAGGGTTATCTCAAACCACAAGGAATTGCCACCTAATAGAATGAATCATATAAATATGTCAATGCACAAATAACGAGTGAACATATTTTGGTTGTTTTTGGTCTGATTTGATATGCATATAAACACTTAATAAGAAATATAAACTAAGTATTAACAAATTCTTGAGGAGACAAGATCATTTTGAATGATGAAAGTATTTCTCAAATTCTTATGTATTTGAACTATTAGTCAAGTTCTTATGTTTTACTTTGATTAACTCCAAACACCAAGATATGAAATCCTCCTTTTAGTGTATGTCCTAAAATGGTAGAATAATGATCACTTATATTCACTACTAAACAATACTACGTCCACAAAGAGACTAGGTTGTCACACCCTAATCTTGGCTACTCTAATATTGAAGTAGTAATGAATATAAGATCTTAAGAAAAGCATGCTTAACTTGGCAAATAAACTAAGTAGTACAACTACTTCTTAGTTTATTTGTTAAGTGTTTGAGACAAATAATTTTTCAAGACTTGAAATCGGTTTTTAGGTGATCAATATAAAAAGAGCATTAAGAACTTCTAAAACAAATAAAATTAACCAAAAGACCAACTTGAATGATTAAAATTCAAATTTAGAATAAAAGAAGAAGAAGAAGAAATACATTATCAACTTTCAAATGAAATTGTTAGGAGAATGACCCATCCATCCAAGGATTGGATGCTTTAAGTTCCAAATGAGATTACAAAATGAATTTTTGCATCTCATTTGACTTCTCCTTTCTCCTCTTGAATTATAAGCTAAAAAATATAAAACTTACTTACAAAAAACTCCTATGAACCGAGCCTTCAAAGAAAGAAAACGAGAGAAGAGAATTGTCTTTTTCAGGGAAGAAGTTTTGGGAAGATTAAGACATCTTTGAATGAAGGAAATGCTTGTTTGCATCACTCAGCAGTTGACCAAACCCTTCAGCATGGGTTTGGTCACTTGGTCAAGTAGCTTTGTCACCTCCTTAAGCTTGACTCACCAAAGCTAGTTGTGAGCTATGGGACCAGCTATGTGTGCTACTCTAAAAAGCCTATGGTGCGCTACTTGAAGTGATGTCATTGGTGACTTTATGGTTTGCTTGATGGCTAAGTCAAGTATGGGTGCACACCGCTTAGCACACCTGTTGCACCACTAAGCTCTGCCTGCTTGAGCATCTTTGACCGTGCTGACTGAGACGTGGCTTGGTGCTTGCTGACCTGGTCATGTGTCTGATTCACCATTGAGCATACATGTGGCACCGCTGAGCTGCCTGCTTGAGCAACTTGGGCGTTTGCCAGGCTTGTGTCTGACCATGCCAAGCTTGTGTTCTGACCGTGTCAGGCTTTGTATGGTGCTAAGCTGAGCGGTCAAGCATATCTGCTAAGCTGCCTGCTTCAGCAACTTGGTCTGTGCCAGGTTGGTTTGACTGACCCAGGTTGGGTCTGACCGTGCCAGGCTGGTGTCCAGGTCAGCTTAGCGTAGCTTAGTCCACGCTAAGTGGCCTGCTTGAGCACCTTGAGTTTGACTTCTTTTTCTTTTTGGACCATGAGTCTTTATTCTCTTTTATTTTTCTTTCTAAATCCTACAAAACACATTAAAGAGAAATACAAACATATTGTTTTAAGTTGGTTTTTCTCAATTATGCTTAAGATAAGTGTCATAAAAGTGTATGAAATTTAGGTATGTTTGGCACTTATCAGTCAAGTGCGCCAGGCTAAACGCACTGACACATGAAAATGAATTATTTTGTATGTTACTGAGTGAATCGATTGGCGACATGCAAAAATGATTGACTCACATTATTAATCATCTTATTGCTCTAGATAAAATGTTTACCAGAGGAGAACTCACTAATAAAGTTTTACGTTGTCTTGACAGGAGATGGCAACCTAAAGTGACGACAATCATGGAGTCCAAGGATCTAGATTCAATGCCTTTGGCAACACTGTTCGGAAAGCTTCAAGAGCATGAGATGGAGCTTAGGCGTCTGGCCATGCATGAGGAGTCTGATCTGAAAAGGAAATGAATATCTCTTAAAGCTACAACATCACAACCTAATGAAGAGATGGAAAATGACGACTCTGATTCAGACATTGATGAAGAAACGCTAAACCTTCTTGTGCAAAAATTTGGAAAGTTCTTAAAGAAGAAATGAGGATTTAGACGATTTCAAAAGAGAGAAGCGTGAGAATCAACTAAGAAAGGCAAGAACAAGGATTGCTTCACTTGCCATGAATGTGGTAAGCCGGGTCACATGAAGTTCCAATGCCCCACTTACTTGAAGAAAGTTGATTCAGAGAAGAGCACTCCTTGGGACTTCAAATCGAAAAAGGCATACATTGTTTGGGATGTACCGGAGGAAGAAACAACATCAAGCACCTCGGATGAAGAGGAGACCGCCAAGCTATGCCTAATGACCATAATAGATGAGGCATGCGGGTCAGGTATCTACAAATGAGGTATATTTTGCCACGTCATCCTCTTCTTCTGATTCTACCTCATATGATATTTTATATGATGCTTATGTTGAGATGCATGAAGAGCTTAAGAAATTAGCAAAAAATAGTGCTGATAGAAAAATAATAATATTGCTAAATGATTAGAAAATAGTTCAACTACAAAAAGAATTAGATGAATTAAAAATGGAAAATGAAACCTTAGATCTAATTCTTTCTTGTACTTAATGTGACTGCTCTAAAAATAATTTATGTCAAACAACTACTTGTGAGTCGTGCGAGGACTTGAAAAATGAGAATTTTAAACTAAATGAAAAACTCGCAAAACTTACAAATAGTAAACAC
Organism: Lupinus angustifolius; assembly: GCF_001865875.1. Lineage (NCBI taxonomy): Eukaryota > Viridiplantae > Streptophyta > Magnoliopsida > Fabales > Fabaceae > Lupinus > Lupinus angustifolius. The sequence continues at coordinate 31,181,711 of NC_032019.1, read as the reverse complement.
CAATTAGACACTCTGCTTAGTAAAACAAGAAACGTTGGTGACCACATTGGATTAGGGTATGTTTCCCCATCCCATAGAAAGTAGGAGACCTATAACTCGTCCATATAACAATTCAAATAAGAAAAGTAGAGTCCCTAAATGTTTCTATTGTGGCACACATGGCCACACCTCTCATTCCTGTTACATAAGGAGATATGGGATACCCAGTGGTGTTTATGCTTGGGTAAGAATGGGAGATAACTCCCTCGTTAATAACAGAAAAGGACCCAACATAATTTGGATACCTGAAACTAGCAGGTGATCTATTTTGCAGGTATGTCTTCGAACACATGGGCAAAAATGGTATCTTGATAGTGGCTGTTCGAGACAGGTCAAAATTCCTAGACTTGTCATTAAAAGAAAAGGGTTTCATCACCTATGGAGACGACAACAAAGGAAGAATCTTAGGCACTGGTAAGATTGGCAACTCAACTCACACTATAATCGAGAACGTCCTATACGTAGAAGGTTTGGAACATAATCTGTTGAGCATAAGCCAACTATGCGACAAAGGTAATCGTGTGTCATTTGATTCTGATTGTTGTATTATTCATGATGTATTATCTAATAATGTAAAATTTGTCGGATATCGTGTAAATAATATTTATATAGTTGATCTGGAGGATGTCACTTCTTTGTTTTCAAAATTTTTTATTTCAAAAGAAGATGACATCTGGCTTTGGCATAGACGTGTCACTCACATTCATGTGAAGCATTTAGAAAAATTATCTAAAAATAATTTGGTAATCGGTCTTCCAAAACTCGATTTTAAAACTCAGGATTCTTGTGACATGTGTCAAAAATGTAAACAAGTAAAGAATTCCTTTAATAAAAAGAATGTGATATCCACTACTAGACCTTTGGAGCTTCTCCATATGGACTTGTTTGGACCGTCGCAAATTATGAGTTTTGGAGGAAGTTATTACGCTTTGGTAATTGTTGATTATTTTCCTAGATTAACATGGACCTTGTTTTTAGCATCAAAGAACGATGCTTATAAATCTTTTAAATGTCTAGCCAAACAAATCGAAAACTAGTCTAACCTGAAAATTATTTACATATGATCCGACCATGACGGAGAATTTCAAAATCATAAATTTAATAAGTTTTGTAATAAGCATGGCATCATGCATCAATTCTCAGCTCCCCGCACCCCTCAACAAAATGGAGTTGTTGAGAGGAAAAATAGAGTTCTAGAGGAAAT
>NC_032019.1:31178513-31180368 GCF_001865875.1 Lupinus angustifolius | reverse complement strand
ATTTTCATGCATTCGGGTGCAAATGTTTTATTTTAAATAATGGAAAAAGATCTTTAGGAAAATTTGACTCGAAGGCTGATGAGAGCATATTCTTAGGGTATTCATTACATAGTAAGGCATTTCGTGTGTTCAATAAATATACCATGCAAGTAGAAGAGTCTATTTATGTTCATTTTGACGAATCTTCTCCGAAAGAGAGGAGAAAGGTCTTTTCTGATGACATTCCAGGTACACTAGAAGAAGTGCAATCCAACGACATGAATCAAATCCAACAAGAAGATGCTGAGCAAATAGTAGAAGAAGAACATCAAGATGTGCCTATTGCATGGAAAACTAAAAAGGATCATCCACTCGATAAGGTGTTAGGTGATATATCTACGGGAGTGGTAACCCGTAGTTCTTTATGTAATTTCTGTAATTTTGTTACATTCGTATCTCAAATAGAGCCAAAGACCATCAATGAAGCCATCGAGGATGTACACTGGGGTATAACTATGCAAGAAGAGCTAAACTAGTTTGAGCGAAATAATGTGTGGGACTTGGTCTCCAAACCAAAAGATCATCCTGTGATTGGCACCAGATGGGTCTTTCAAAATAAACTAGATGAATCTAGCTTAATAATAAGAAATAAGGCTCTCTTAGTGGCCAAAGGCTACAACCAGGAGGAAGGAATCGATTATCATGAGACCTACGCTCTTGTAGCCAGACTTGAGGCCACTAGGATGCTCATGTCTTCTGCATCAATCATGAACTTTAAACTATTCCAAATGGATGTTAAGAGCGCATTTTTAAATGGCTATATTCAAGAGGAAGTGTACATAGACCAACCACCAGGGTTTAAAAACTTCAAATACTCGAACCATGTGTTTAAACTCAAGAAGGCCCTCTATGGCCTAAAACAGGCTCCTAGAGTCTGGTACGATAGATTGAGTTCGTTGCTACTTGAAAAAAGGTTCGAAAGAGGCTTGGTCGAAACCACTCTCTTTATCCGTAGATTAGATAATCATGTTTAGTTGTACAAATATATGTTGATGATATTATCTTCGGATCTACTAATGACATCCTTTGTAAGGAATTTTCTGAGTTGATGCATGGGGAGTTTGAGATGTCCATGATGGGTGAGTTCAATATCTTCCTTAGGCTTCAAATTAAATAAATGGAAAGTGGCATCTTCATTCATCAATCGAAGTACTGCAAAGAATTATTAAAGAAGTTCGATATGGAGCAATGTAAAGATGCATCTATACCTATGGCATCCACATGTTATCTTGACAAAGATGAAAAGGGAAAAGTGATTGAGGTAACTAAATATCGTGGAATTATCCACTCCTTATTGTACTTAACTGCTAGCCGCTCTGATATTATGTTTAGCGTTTGTATGTGTGCTAGATTTCAAGCTTTGCCAAAAGAATCACATTATATTGCTGTAAAACATATCATGAGATATTTAAAGGGAACTATAAATATGGGATTATGGTATCCTAGGGATGCCTCCTTATCCTTGGTAGATTACTCCGATTCTGACTTTGTTGGGTGTAAGTTGGATCGGAAAAGCACTAGTGGCACTTGTCATCTATTAGGAAGTTCCTTAGTGGCATGGCATAGTAAAAAGCATGCATGTGTCGCGTTGTCCATCGCTGAAGCGGAATACATTACCGCTGGTGTGTGTTGCGCTCAAATCCTTTGGATGAAGCAGCAACTTAAGGACTTTGGGCTCATATTAGAGAAGATCCTTATTAAGTGTGATAAGACAAGTGCCATTAACCTTTCCAAGAATCTCGTCTTGCATTCTAGAACCAAGTATATTGAAATAAGGCATCATTTTTTGCGTGATCATGTTCAAAAAGGTGATTGT
>NC_032019.1:31173728-31178413 GCF_001865875.1 Lupinus angustifolius | reverse complement strand
GTCTTGCATTCTAGAACCAAGCATATTGAAATAATGCATCATTTTTTGCGTGATCATGTTCAAAAAGGTGATTGTATATTAGAATTTGTTGAAACATCTAAACAGTTAGCAGATATTTTCACCAAGCTCTTCTCACGAGATACTTTCTATGTTCTTCGAAGAGAACTACGAATCCTTGATGAAAAATATCTTGATTGAGCTTATTTAATTGCATTGCATGACTTATTTGCCTTGTATGCTTTACTATGAAAAACATGTTGAATGCTAACTATTCCTTGTATGATTCATGATTCTGTGTATAAGAGGATTATATATATATATGTGATTGCTTAAAATTGATTTAATAAAGAGTTTGAAATCCCTGCATGCTTTTAAAAAAAACATTCAAAACGCTATATCTGATGCATTTAATCGATTAAGGCCATAAGTTAATCGATTACCTGGGCAAAAATTTTGAAACCTGGTATTTTTAACTCAGGTTAATAGATTAAGTAATGTTGTTAATCGATTAACGACATCAGTATATCAGAAACAAAAGCATTTCTATGCATTTTTCAAAACCCCATTCATCCCCTTTTCTCTCAAATCTTAGAGGAACAAGTCCAACATCATCCCTAAGCTCTAACCTAGCCCAAACCGAATCACCCCACTCCATTTCCACTCCATAAATCGGCTTCTCCATCTCCAATTTCCAAGAAATTCATTTTCCCCAAATTGAAAACCCTACACTAGGTTTCCCTCAATCCCTCCATTAAACCTTCATCACGGTTCAGTTTCAATAGCAATGGAGAGAGGACGTGCTAAGAGAATCAAGACAATCTCTCAACGTCCACCACGTGCCCCAAAATCCATGCCATCTCAACAAGCAAGGCAGGATCACGGGGACCCGTACTATTCACTAATTCTACAAGAAACCCGGTTGCTCAAATTTCAGGGGAGGAAATCAATATACATTCAGTTTGCGAATTTGACTTGGCTAGCAGAACAAAACTTCGACTTTCCGTATGGTTTGCAAGCTCAAGGGGCTATCCCCTTCTTGGAATTAAAAGGTAACACTTACCCTGCTCTAGTTAGGGAGTATTATGCCAACTTTAGATACAAAGATGGGAAGTATTGGTCAATGATTGCTGGAAAACTGTTTGAGATTAATAAAGACATTTTTATGAACGTGAGTGGTTTATCCTGTACTAGTGCTAGTTTAAGTGATTGTGGTTGGGCAGACAACAACTCTTTTGATGCTGCTGAAATGTATAAGTCTTGTTTGGATAGACCTCAGTTATATGTTCAGGGTGAATTGACCAAAGTTGGGTTGTTGTCCGTAGAGAATAGGCTCCTACACTATTTGATTGCCTATATTCTGATTCAGAGGAACATAAATTATGCACAACCTACAGTGAATATTTGAGGTTCATGTTTACTGTGAAGGAGAACATAATGATTAATTGGCCCGACGAGATTTTGAAGGTCATGTATAGCGTCTCCACATCTCAATCAAGGTTGCTTCCTTATAGTATCTTCATCTTGCAAATTATTGATTATCTACATATTGATGTTTCTGATACTATAGTGATGGATTATTCTGACAAGGATCACTTGATTGGTGAAAGTCTAATTCATAAGATGAGTATCTACAAGTATGGTAACACATGGTAATATCAAGAGGACTTCAACACTATGAATCTTGACCCATCTGGTGAGGATGATCAAGATGATAACCAAGAGCCATTTGCTGCTACTCGGGGGAGTCTTCAGGTCATGCAACACAGGAACCTGCTTTCGGACAAGCCTACTTGGATGCTATGGAACAATTATTCTGACAAGGACCACTTGATTGGTGAAAGTCTGATTCATAAGATGGGTATCTACAAGTACGCAACACATGGCAATAAGAAGAGGACTTCAACACTGTGAATCTTGACCCCTCTAGTGAGGATGATCAAGATGATAACCAAGAGCCATTTGCTGCTACTCGGGGGAGTCTTCAGGTCATGCAACACAGGAACCTGCTTTCGGACAAGCCTACTTGGATGCTATGGAACAACGTCTCAACAATAGGATGGATCTCCACTTTCAGTCTCTGAAAGACTCATATCATACGGATCTGGAAAATTTTGAGGAGCATCAGAATGCTTATAATGACAACCATTACCAATCCTTGAGGAACTATTTTCAGACCACTGCTGACTCACAAACTAGAAGGTTGTGTGTTGAGTTCAACAAGCTGAGTACCTTCATCAAGGGTAGTAATAGCTCGACGATTCCTGACAACGAAAACCCTCCATCTCATCCCTAGTTAGGAGCCCTTAGAACTTTAGTTTTTTCCTTCCTAGCTAATGGGCTTTGTTGTTCCTTGTTCCCTCTTGAGAACTTATCTTTTATTTTGTGCTTTTGCTCTTATTTGGATTTTAATAACTCTAAAACTTCTGCTGAGTTACTGCTTTTAAAATTTGACATTGCTTTACAATGATTTCAAATTATCTTGTTCATGCTTGAATACTAATTATGTTGCAAATAGTATACTCCTTTGTTTAATGGATCTTGATCATGTTTGGTGTATGTGTCAATATTGAATGTTTATGCTTACTGCTAACGGCTCACATATGTCAAATGCTTAATCATTACATGCTTAATTTGAGTAAACATAGCCTTTCATGCCATTAAAACTGTTATGTTGTTGTTTGTTGTCCATTTAATCGATTAAGACTTGCTGTTAATCGATTAAATGCTGTATAAATGTGTATTTGTTTAAGCTTCTTACAGTTGGTTGATTGATTAGTCACCCAAAATTAATTGATTAATTACAGTATGTCATAACTATAATAACTTTTCTGACTTTTGACTATAATTGAATACTTGTATCTTTTTGATAATGTCAAAAGGGGGAGAAAGGTTGCTTATTGTGCTACATGTATTTTGCAGGTTGTGTAATAGCTTTTGCAGGTTGTTGTATATAGCTTCCCTAATATGATTGTTTACCTAAGGGGGAGCAAATGCGCTTCAACTTTGTATCTCTGAAAAACAACCATTAACAACCATTAGGCAAACTCATCGTCAAGTTAATTCATCAAACGTTTTGAACAATTTTGATGTGGTGTTTGTCATCATCAAAAAGGGGGAGATTGAAAGTGCAAAGTGTCAAGGATAGCACTAGCAATACTTTGCCTATGTTTTGATGAAGACAATGTTCTATTAAAGCTTGAAGATGGCTCAACAATCAACATGCCTAATGCTCATTTGGTCATATCTAGACTAGGATATAAAATAGAGTCACTATTCTAAGTAGTATGGGATGTGTGTCATAGTAAGTGAGTATAAGCGAACCTACATGCAAGTCTCTCAAGCCATCTTAATTGTCTTATGATATCCATGAGACATATCATCTAGTTAATTGTATGTTCATGCATCTATCATACATGTTATATATGTGCATATTAGGCATAATATAATTGCTAGAACATGTATATAAGTTGTGCATAACATATGAGAAGTTTACCTTTTGAACCATGTATGTTAATATGCCAGTTAATCGATTCACGTGGTGACTTAATCGATTAACTCAACTGTTTTTCTATTAAATCAGTGTTTCTGTTACAACTGTTTTATGTTTCATTCTGTTGCACTGGTTAATCGATTAACAGGTTTGTTATTTGTTATAACTAATTTTTGTTTTAACCGTTTAACTGTTTGCAACGAATCCAACTGTCAAAACTGCTTACTATATATAGAGGCAACTTCCATAAAACTGTAGCATTGCATTCCATTGTATAGGACTAATTTTAGAGAGCATATTTCATTTTGTTTTTACTGTTTCTGCAAGAGAGTTATCATGTTGAATTGTTTTCTGGTTTTGCATACTGTTTTACACTTTCTTATGCTCATTTTTATCTTGCTCACATGTTCATGCATTATTTGTAAAGATTGATAGAGAGATATATTGATTTATGTTTTTGATTAACTCACATGTTCTTGATGGCTTGAGTGATTAGTGAGTGAGTTAGTCTTAAGGTCTTTTACTTGTAATAATTCAAGCATTATTGTGCTAATAATATCTTGTTGTTTTAATATATTTTGTGTATTTTTGGATTGATCTCTTGGTGTCGTACCACCATAGAGATTGGGATTCTTCACCAAGACTAGGAGGTCTTGATTTGAGGACAAGAATCTTGGCTGAGGCTGTTTCACGAGAAAGGTTTTCTCAGGTGAAAGGTAGAGTCAAACCAACGGTTTAAGTGTCCTAGATTTCAAGAAAGAAGCGTCCTATGTTCTTGTAATTGAATTGGTGTGTGTAATCATTCGTATATTCAATATTGTGAAGAAGAAAATCTCCCAAGATCAGAAGGGGAGGTCTGGATGTAGTTTGCAGTGGATCGCAAATGAACCAGGATAAAAATCCATCTTTGCACGCTTTTCTCTCCCTAAATCTTCTTTACTTTTCTTGTTGTTTCAATTTGAATTTATAGCTGATATTTTGCATTTTTGTTGACTGCCATATGCTTATTAATAGTGCTTAAAAATATATACTTTATCACTGTTCAATTGATTTTAAATAACTGTGCAATCTGCCTCTCTGATTATTCTGTTTTGTGCATGTGTTAATCGATTAAGACTAGGTGTTAATCGATTCACTAGGCTGTTTCCATAATTGAGTATTGGTGCAAGAAGCGGTGATTGATAATCGCTACACC
>NC_032019.1:31170517-31173628 GCF_001865875.1 Lupinus angustifolius | reverse complement strand
CTAGGTGTTCCTAGGCCACTGATACCTAACAATTATACTATATTTGCATTGCATTTAACTTGCATTTTAGAACATAATTAAGACTTTAGGATTGTTTTTAGCTTTTATTTTACTTTGTTCGGGTTGAGTGGGTGTTGAGGCTATGCAAAGACCAATTGAAGGGTCAAAAGAAATCATGGATGTTATATTATATTCCTATTTTTATATTTGTTTTGTTGGGTTTAACCCAATATTTTGTAATTAGGATAAATGAGGGTTCTCTCTCAAGGATTAATCACACTTTTTTGCATTATAATTCTCTAATTTAGAATTTGGGATTCTCTTCTACATCATGAGTGAGTAATTCCCTTTGTTTCTAGAACTGGGGCTATGCCCTTTTACATTCAATAAACACTTGTTCTTACTTCTATTTCATTGAATATTGTGATTTGAATCATTAAACTGAGTTTTATTCGTGTGAGTTGTTTGGCCAACAAATTACACCTCTTAGATACATTAGGGAAGGACCGAGAGGTGAACCTAACTATATGACTATTCAATTATTAAAACTAGAATCCTAATTGATGAGAGTATTATTAGAATTCTCGGGGGTTTCTAGAATTCACCTTGGGTTGCTACGAAGCGATTAAGTAGAAAGTTCCAAGGAAAGGATTTGATTGATAACTGTACCACGAGAGTAAGTGCGACTTCAATTTCGTACACAAGTCAGAGCTCGAGAGAGGATAACACATATCAAAGAGCAATTCGCCCTCACAAATTAAATTTCATGAAAAGGAGCAAAACAAGGATTTGCGAGTGTAAAGACGGTAACCCTTATCCTGGGTACTGTTCCTAAATTAGATTTTAATCATTTTTAAGGTTTTCATAATTATTCTTTTCAATTGCTCAATTATCCTAAATTCAATTTTGTTCCTTATTTGAGTTAAGTATAAATTAATTGTTATGATTAAAGGAATTTTCCAATCCTCATGACATCGATATTTTATTACTTGAAGATATAATTGTGCACTTGCGATTTGCCCTATCAAGAAGATCTTAAAGAAATATAAATATTTTGACTGTAAATCTGTTAGCACACTATATGATCCAAGTGTAAAACTTTTTAGGAATACTGATGAAGGTGTAAGACAAATTGAGTATGATAATATCATTAGTTGCTTTCGGTATGCAACTGATTGCACTATATTCAACATTGCCTTTGTTATGGGATTATTATATAGTTTTACTAGTAGACCTAGTATGGAGTATTGACATGTTATAGAAAGGGTAATGAGGTACCTTAAGAAAACAATAAACTTTGGATTATACTATCGAAGGTTTCCTGCTATCCTAGAAGGATTCAGCAATGTTGATTAGAATACGATTTCAAATGATCACAAAGCAACTAGTGGCTATATATTTAGCATAATTGGCGGGGCTGTCTCTTGGAAGTCAAAGAAACAAACTACTTTGGCTCAATTCACTATGGAAGCCGAGAAGATAGTATTAACTATTGTGTTGAACGTTGTTAAATGTAAGGCGGAAGAGAATTAACAACGCTTATTGAAGCAAACAACGTTAAAGGTGTTATCTTTAACAACACTTATTGAAGAAAGCACTATTAAAGATCATACTTCATATATTTAACAACACTTATTGAATAAAGCACTATTAAAGATCATACTTCATATATTTAACAACACTTCTTCAGTGAGCGCGGTTAAAGGTGTTATCTTTAACAATGCTTATTGAAGCAAGTGTTGTTAAAGGTGTTATCTTTAAAAGCGCGTATTGAAACAATCACTGTTAAATATCATACATTCATATATTTAACAACACTTCTTCAGTGAGCGATGTTAAAGGTGTTATCCTTAACAACGCTTATTGAAGAAAGCATTGTTAAAGGTCATACTTCATGAAGATTTAAGCGTGCATGAATGTAAGATTGAAGAGGCAAGCATGCATCACATAATGTTTTGATGAAGACAAAGTACACACAAAGGTTGATGAAGACAAAAGAGTGATAAAAGCAAAGGATTGACAACATGCATAAATGTTGAAGGACAAACTTGAGAGGATGAGAAAATCAACAAACAACAAGTATCAACGATAAAGTCAAGACTCAAGTACATACAAGGCAAAGCATTCAAAAGAGGATCTAGGGGTTAAGTATTTTAATATCTTTATTAGGTCTTAAGATGTTTGCTTAGTAAGAGTCTAGGTTAGGATGAACCCTAATGAAAATCTCACAAGCTAAAATCAATCATAACTAAAATGAGACTTGCATGCATACAAACATGATTTACATGCACTAATACAAAGATATGCATCATGCTTTTACAAATCATGTAGGAGGTTCATTCATCATTAAAAATATATGTTTAGAAAACCATTTAATCGATTAGGAGTCATATTACTCGATTAAGTTTTGGGAACTTGTTAATCAATTAAGTCAGGTGTTAATTGATTAAGCTGGTAAGAAACTCGTTAATCAATTAAACCAGTTGTTAATTGATTAAGTTGGTAACTATTTATGTTTTCTGTTATTTTGAAGAAACCCGTTGATCGATTAATGTTCAATATAATCGATTAACGGCAGTTAAAAACTGAACAGTATATAAACCCAGTTTTTCATATTGGTTCATAACAATAATAAAATATACATCATATTGGAAAATATTGGTTTAGAGGGTTATAACATATTTTCGAAAACAAAGAGTTTTACACTTCATTGAGAAGATCTAAAGTTCAAACTTTCATATCTTTAGGAAAGATTTTCTAAGTGTTCTTTCAAGAAAAGAAAATGGTGAATCTTTACAAGATACTCGTTGAGCTTTAATTGTCAAATCTGTAAAAAAAAGAAACATGCATCTCACGCATTGTATTTTTGTATTTGTGAGATCATTTAGGGGTTCTTAGATTCGTAGAAGATTGTAAAATCTGTATATTGAGGTGCATATGTAACTTGAAGAATTTTTTTTAGACTTAGGCAATAATTTAACACCGCGAATTTTACGATTTTGAATTATAAGATTTTATTAATATTTTTATTAATTATATATTCGAAAATGAATTTCTGGGAATTTTCGGTAAAGAATTAGACGAAACTCTAGTTGAGTTTTAGTCTTGTAA
>NC_032019.1:31169716-31170417 GCF_001865875.1 Lupinus angustifolius | reverse complement strand
GTTTTTGAGTTCCGTAACTCGGAATCGAATTCCAATCGCACTGTTGGCTTCTTAATTTCATTTAGAGTCAATATAGACCCTGAATACACCCATACCTATTTTCTAAATATTTTTCACTCAGAATGCCGAAATCCGAAATTCTAATCGGATATTACGATCGGGCGATTTATAATATCCGATCGAGTATTAGCCGATGATACTCGAGCATGATTAACGCACATATACGTGAGGGGTCATTTCGCATTGGGATGCGAAAGTTGACTTCCATAAAGTAAACCTCACTTCACTCAATCTCACCATTAGCCACCATAGGAGAGTCACCCTAGGAGAGCCACCCTAGGAGATTTTCATGATTGCCTAGAAGGGAAATCAGATTTCCCTCTCCCCTTAAACCCTCACACTCCCCACTTCACTCTATCAATTTTGCATTTTCAAGAAGAGGTAAAAATCACTCTCTTCATTTTCTCTCATTTTCTCACTTACTTCTTCCATCTTCAATCTTTGATCTCTCAACCTTCTACCAATGGATGTTGATGAGATTTAAGTATGTTGTTCATGAGTATGTCAAGAACATATTCAACCGTTGAAATTTTCTAAAACGCTTTCTAACTCATTTTCTCTTCAAAACCGAAAATGGTGTTGTTCTTGAACTCATGAAAATATTTTGTTGAAACCATGAACAACTTGTGTTCATGAAGTTG
>NC_032019.1:31169097-31169616 GCF_001865875.1 Lupinus angustifolius | reverse complement strand
TTAGGATGTTGGATGGATATTGGTGTAAGGTGGATAATCATGACATATCATGCATACATTATCATTGTGGAAGTGAATTCCCACATGCGAGCTACAATCATTGTGTATTCCTACGTTTATGCGTGTGATATGGTTATGAGTAGAATATTGATTATATGATTTGATATATTGGTAATGTTGGAATAATTGGTAAGTTATGTATTATTTTATGATGTTGATGATAAATGATGAATTATATGTCTAAATATATTTTATGTCTGAGTGTGATATTCTGAGTAAGTCCACGCCGTCAATGAATTTATGTTCACTAGATGTCTTACTCTCTCTGTTGTATTGTTTCTTGTTTTGTATATGTTTAGTATGCAGATGGCCTACAACAGCAGCCACATTCGCGGCTACCACTTCACGATGTCCCCGGCAGGACAATGGGTCAGTGATGGGCACCGATACACTTACACAGACCCCTGCGGTCTGTCGTTGCACATGGAGTGCAACGGGTCATCGATGATGATCCCCCAC
>NC_032019.1:31164491-31168997 GCF_001865875.1 Lupinus angustifolius | reverse complement strand
TGGATTTTGTATATGTTTAGTGGCGATGTAGTTTCCGCCTTTGTTGACCATATATGTATGAACTAATTATGACTTAACCGTTTATATGAATTGTGTTATTCAGGAAATTGTGAATCAGGTTAAGTTATCATTCAATAACGATAAGTTGATTTTCCGCATTTGAGTTACTTAAAGTGATGTCCCGGAAAAGGAATGTTTTAAAAGGAAACAATTTTATACAATCTCTTTATTAAAAAAAAATTACCCATTTTCCGCAATGTTTTTGAGAAGTATTTTTCGAGGCGTTACAAATAACACATTCTCTTGGTGTGTTGTATCACCAAAGAAAGATAATAGGTTTGGGAAAACCCTAGCTGTAGTTAAGTAGGTGTCTTCGCTAGAAGCAAAAGGTCATGGTTGTAAGCGATACTTAGGTTGGGGCTAAAGTCGCGAACGGTGACGTATCCTAGTAGGCAAGCTTTGTAGTCAAAACGAAGTGAGGGTTTGAGATCCAAGAAATGAGCGTCTTGATTCTTGTATTGGAATTGTGTTTGTAATAGTGTGATCTTTATTTGTTGTGAAGTTATATAACTATGATGTTCTAGGTTTTTTGCTATGATTCACAAGTTTAGAACATATGTATAATGGTAAATGGTCTTTCTTAATTGCTGCTAATTTTATATTTTTTTATAAATTTTGCAATATGTTTAGACTTATACATCGGAGGAGAAAGAATGAACAATTTGCGTAAAATATTAGAATCTGTTAAGGTTGAATGTACCTGAAGTTGTTGGTGATTTAACAAATCTATTGTAAGTATGGTGGAGTTGGACATGCGTGTCATGTGTTTGATAGAATGTCTAAGAGAGATATTGTCTTATTTAGAAAGTAGACATTTAATAGCGCTTGTTTCAGTGAGTATTGTTAAAGGTATACTTTCTACAACGCTTCAAAAAACACTGTTAAATATAAATGTATTACTGCGCTAACATAGAAAGCATCTAAAAAACGTTGTTAAATGACAATTTTAAGCGCTGTTATTTTGCTATTCTGGCGTAGTTAGCAACAACTACTGAAGAATCAAGTTGGCTGATAAGCTTGCCTGCAGATATTCCCCTCTGAGAAAAACTGATGTCAACTGTGTTGATCCATTGTGTTAGTACCAAAACTATTATATTTATAACGGTAAGAAACGACAAATACATCTTAAGCATAACACAGTTAGAGAGACTCTTCACATTAGCTGTTAGAGTGACTCATGTATATACTGAGAATAATTTAGTAGATCTTTGGAAATAAAAAAACTCAAAAGTCTCACATAGGAAGAATAATTTTGGAAAAAAATTCACAAGTCCCACATTGAATAGTGGAGGAACTTGTAAAAAATCTCATGTTATAAATAAAAGTCTCTTCCCTTCTTATTTTCTTGTCCCAAGTTGAGTTCTCTATTCCTCAACTATTTTCTCCCTCACAATCTTTGCTGGTGCATTTCCCACATTGGGTAGTTGATAGTCTTCTTACTTCCAAGTTGAGTTCTCACATTTTGCACAGTGTCTGATTGTGTCTCAGTTAGTAAGTATTCTTTCATATTATTTAAAATTCTTCCAAGCTACGGTTACCGAAATAATAGTAACTTTCATGTTGATTAGTAGAATGTTGAAAAGAACGTATTATAGGAATTTAGGATCAAGTCTTTTTACTTAGTATGTACTATCTGTTTTATCTTCCTCAAGAAAAAGTACTTTTTCACCTACGTACTATCTTGAGCGGGGATTTGTAGAATGATATCTGATTCAGTCTTGATTGATAGTGTTATATGGATCAAAATTAAACTTCAAACTTATCTACCCAAATAATTAATAATTTACTGTGAAATGTCACAACAGATAATCGTCCTATTGAATAAGGTGGTGTGAACTCATTTATTATAGTGTCAGTATTCACCTGAAATATTGAATATCAGCAGGTAAATCATAATTAAGACTGAAACACAAAGAAGAGTCAAGATTCAAGAACAATGGAAGGATCATCAACACATGAAGAAAAGGGTGAGGTTGTTGATCATGAAAGGACAACAACTTTCTCTCTTTACCATCCATGCTATTTTTTTGAAGAAGCACTTAGGGCTCTCTTCAAATGTTTAGGTCTTGAGTTTGGAACCAAAGAGAAGAAAATCTCTATGGATAAAGCTGCATCAGAATCAGAAGAAAATGATCCTATAACCCCAGAAAACACTGAAAGCAACAGCCACAGAAGCTCCCAAGAATATAGTTCAACTTCAACTACTCAAAACTGGGTAACCTTCTCTCTCTTTTCAAACCCCAAACTCCTTGTTTACCATATTTTTTGAATATGTGTTTGCTTTTTCTGCAGCAACTTGTGACAAGTATAATGGTTGTTAAGCGTGGTCCTCGAAGGCCAGAACTTAGTAGAGGGTCAGGTCCTCAAACTAATTAAAGCAAGCTCAAAATTGCATGTCCATAGTTTTCTCAAGTAGTCTAAAGTCTTAACAGAAGATGTTATTTGCTTTCTGAATTTTAGCTAGCTAGATATTTCAACCTTTCTTTCCTTGTATCTTAAACTTTGTTAGTGCTTGTAAAATGAAATTGTATGTGTAAGAAAAGTAACATCCTTTGCCAGTTAGTTTTTGGATGCAAATAAATTATGCAAGTATAGAAAGGTAGCATGGCATATACTCACAAAAAAACAAAAGAAAAGAAAGGTGGCAGCATGTAACTCCATATCAATGGCAAGATTAAGCTTTGGCATTCTGAAATCTAGAGTAAAAGTGGTTTTATTTTAGGGGAAATTAAGATTGAACTTCTCCATGTTTGTTATTTTGTTTTTAAATTTGTTGATGAAAATTTTCATTTTTGGGAACGATCAAACCTACACAAAGTTAGCTACCTTCTTTATTCTATTCTTTGAAAGAAGAGTTTTTGGAGTTGGGATCCTCCTCCTTAATGGAGAAGCAAGTACAATCAAAACAAAAGAAAATATAATATGATTTGACATTTTTAGCTTTAAGATATAAGGATATAAAAATTTTACCCCGATATATAAATGAGAGGGAAAGTTTTTTATTTTAATTAAGTAAATAATAGTTTGTTGAGAAAAACTTGTGTGAATACATGTGTACATGGAGATAACTAATAAAACATTGTCAACACATTAAAAATTTAATTTTAATTAAAAGTTAATTATAAATGATAGCATCAAAAAGTATAAATACATTTGACGCTAAATATGACGTGACATATGTATCTCTATAAAGTTTTTCTCTAGTTTGGTGCTCTTAGCGAAATAGTGAGCAATTTAATATTGATTGAACCAAAAGGCATTGTTATAATCTATGAAGCACAGATACGGATACGTGTATCGGATACGATACGTATCCGATACATCGACACGCATTTTTTCTAAAATGTAAGATACGATACGTTCAAGGATACGCGTATAAATTAATAAAAAATACATAAAATATGATAAAATTATAAGCGTAAATCCTCTTCTTCTCTCATACCCTCTTTCTTCTCTCCTACCCTCTTTCTTCTCTAAGAAATAAAGGTAAGCCTTTTATTTATCTTCTCTATTAATACTCACACATCCTCTTCTCTTTATAAACATACTAAGCGAAAAGAAACTAAGAAGTAAGAAAGGTAAGTCTTTTTCTGTCTGCTCTTCACAACATATCTATGGCGGTAGAGGCAATAACACTAAGCACCGGCTGCTGACGTTATGGATCGGATGTGGTGTGATGGTAAGTTGGTATGACTTGACCTTTAAATAAGTGGGTGTTTATTGAAAACAAATCTATCTTATCATAAAAACGAATCTATATATCCTGTATTTTATTGAAAACAAATCTATATATCCTATATTTTATTGAAATCGAATCTGATACGTGTCTTGATATTTTTTTTTTATTTTTTTTATTTTTGGATACTCTATGGACACATAACCTTCGCGAATCTGAGCGTATCCGTGTCGGATACGTATCGGACACCGACACGCGAGGGTATTTGGCGAATCCGTGCTTCATAGGTTATAATGATATAAGACTATATTGGATCCATAGGAAAATTAAAAAATTATAAGTTCGATTCCTAATAATGATACTGGTTAGCGGATAATTATACACTTTAAAATAGATTAGTTCATTGTTTATAGAATGATTGAATATGGTTAGTATTACAAAAAAACAATTAATGATATTATTGTTTACCACGCAATTGTGATAAGAAGTAGAGGGGTGTCTGTGGAAATTTATTGTCTTTTGACCAGTTGATCTATGAGGATGGGCAATTTGCCATGTTCCAACTCCCAAGCAGATCAACCCATTCCAATCTACATTATGGTCCAGTTCAAGACATAAATAAAGTGTGGCCATAATGTAGATTATGGAAAAAAAAGAGTCCAAACTGTCTAATTTTAACATTAAATTTTGAAAAACAATATTAATATCATTTTATATTTAAATTATATATAGTTTAACTTTAAAGTTTATTTGTTCAAAAACATTGATTT
>NC_032019.1:31122199-31164391 GCF_001865875.1 Lupinus angustifolius | reverse complement strand
AAAAAAAAAAGGTGAGGGAAGGAGTATTTATGAACCTCGAAATGTCATTATCCAGAAAAGTGAGAGATACCTTATTAGTAAAAAAAAAACAAGGTTTGAAGAATCTACAATTTTAGGAAGCTAATAAGTAAAGTGGTGATATTAATTGTAGCAATGTCATTATCCCCGAAATAAATACAAAATTTGAACAAAGTAATCTAACGGGTATAGCTAAAAAATAGGACCTCTGTTAGAAATGAGTCTTCTGCTACGCACATGCATATAGCTAAAAACAGTACTTACCCTGATGAATTTTTTTTTGCAACTCAAGAAATCCACTGTACAAAAAGCATAGATATTGCATTTATTACCAAGACAAAAATTAAACTTTAATTTATTTTCAAAGACGAATTGGGTAGTAAACTACCGAAGGTTCTAGTTCAGGTTCAATTAGTTTAACCAGTTCAAGAGTTTAAAATTAGTTCAGGTTCATTCTATCATTCATTATTGATTTATATTACTTTTGTTTGAAAGCCAATGTTGATTAACAAATCAATGGTACATAATTTGCTGACTTTTACACTGTCATATATATATATATATTAAATCCTTAAAATAAATCTTGTAAATAATCCCTTGACAACAAAATAATTCTTTTTGTTTACACTTTATATTAGAAATTTATAATTTCTAATTAAGGTGGACATCATATATTTTTGATACAATGATATTTATTTCCTGGGTTACATTATAAGTGATCTAATTACTGACACCCCTTATATTTCTAAAAGTTGGTAACGAATATGGGCTTAATGGGTGGATACCCATCAGGTTAACCCATAGGGGATAATGGGAACCATATAAGTTAACGCATAAAGAAGGTTATGGTCCTCAATACACCAAATAAAATTCAGTTTTCTCCTCTCCCCATCAGAGTGAAAATGCAAGTCCCAAGAGGAATCAGGGATTTGGTTGAGGAAGGTTATCATACCACAAAATCTCTTTCAGAAACGTAGATCAAAGGAGCACATCCAGGAACATGGATTCAGGTATGACACTGCACCATTTGTTTTATATATATGTGTGTGAGAATCATGAAATTCAAGATCATAGGATTGATATTTCACCAATCATAAGGAATTCCCAACAAGTGGTATCAAAACGTAGGTTCTGCATTTTTATGATTCTTCATTAAGGGTGTTTTCTCAAATCTTGTATGAACTCTAATTTTAATTTGAGGATATTATGCTTCCGCTATCATGTCATATAGATTGGGAATTTAGGGATTTATTTTTCTTTCAAATCAAAGTTTGAAACATGTTAATTTATCTTATTTGATAATGATATGGAAATCACTTCAAACATATTTTTGACAAGTTTATTCCTCAAATTTTTTTGCTACATTTTTCATGAATTTGGTGTCATTAATGCTCATGAAATTTGTTATTGTGATGCTAAATGTTTTCTGTATTTTACTGCATATTTGTATGGTTTTTTTTTTGTGTGAAGGCATATGCACTAATATGAGTGCATATGTTTATTAATCATGTATATCATTCAAGTTTTCCACAGTTGCACAATGAATTGAAGTATGTGCATTAAGCACAATTTTTTGTTCTTTTTCTTCTTCTTATTGCAATCGTGTAACATTATGGTGCCAAACTTTATTTGATCTATATTGGTGTCTTTGGCAATATAAACATGTGTATATATGTTTTATGGATAATTATGGTTTGATAAAAAAAAAGGAATTGATTTGGTAATGAAAAAAGATATCAAATCTGAAGGTTTTAATTTCAAGATTATATTTTTTGTAATTGACTCATATTGTTTATTTTTTGTCTAGTAATTATTTTGGATTAATTGATGCAATATGTTGCCAAAGTAACCTTTATTGTGGAAATTAATTGAAATTACACAGATGAGCATGAGATTATTTATACGAATTGTGTTTGGCCCAAAGGAAGACACAATTTGGCCAAATAATAACAAACCTCTGATGATAAATATGTAACAATTATAAAGTTTTTTTCTCATGTGAATAATAGTCGGTCCAAAGAAAGTTTATTATTTGACAGAACTAATTGTTAATATTTGATCATTACATTGAGAGTACCACTTGCAAATTGATTTCTCTATCCAAAGACTAGAAATTTATGTTGTGTGGAGGTATCTTGTGATGGGTCTATTATGTGAACGTGTCTTGTTTTTGTATATTACATGACTTGTTTGTTTAGATTTGAACATGTTATTAATTCTTTGTTATGTGGATTCAGTGTCTTTTACCAATGCTGCAAAATTTTCTGCTCAAATCAGTAACATCTCATTGCTGAATGAGACAAAGTTTAAGGTCGGGAAGGAAGCCGTAGAAATTATTCTCGACTGTATGGATTTGGATCTAGCACTTCGTGTGGAGAAACTCATTTCCAATGCAGAAAACCTCGATGAGGCTAAAATTGAGAAATGGGAACGCTCTAACGAATGTGTCTGATGATCATGAAACGCTCCATTCCATATGTGTTTCGGGGCTCAATATCTGAGGGTGAAAGTGCAAGGAATTTCTTTGAAGAAATAGAACAATTCTTTGTCAAGAATGAAAAGGCGGAGACGAGTAGCCTTTTGGGTAAACTCATCTCCATGAAGTATAAAAGCAAAGGTAACATAAGGGAGTACATTATGGAGATGTCTAATCTCACATCAAAACTCAAGTCACTTAAGTTAGAGCTNNNNGGTGATGACCTGCTCGTGCACTTGGTTTTGATCTCTCTTCCTGCACACTTTGGGCAATTCAAAGTGAGTTATAACACTCAGAAGGACAAATGGTCCCTTAATGAGCTTTCATCTCATACTGTGTAAGAGGAAGAGAGGCTGCAGAGAGATAAGACTGAAAGTGCTCACTTGGCTATGACCCCTGAAAATAAGAAAATGAAGAGCAATAAGGATACTGCGAAAGGGTCTTCTCAACAAAAGAAATTGAAGAGTAATGAGGAATTTACCTGTTACTTCTGTAAGAAGCAAGGACACGTGAAGAAAGAGTGTCCTAAATATGCCTCATGACATGTAAAGAAGAGTAAATTTCTAACTCTTGTTTGTTCTAAAATTAATTTGGTTTTTGTACCCAATGATACTTGGTGGATAGATTCTGGTGCTACTACTCACATTAGTATCACTATGCAGGGTTGCACGTGGAGCCGACAGTCAAGTGATGATGAAAGATTCATCTTTGTGGGCGATGGAAAAATGGTTGCAGTTGAGGCTATTGGAACATTTAGATTATGTTTAAGAACTGGTTTTCATTTGGATTTATTTGAGATATTTGTTGTGCCGTCTTTTAGGCGGAATTTAATTAGTGTTTCCAGCTTGGAAAAATTTGGTTTTTCTCGTTCTTTTGAAAATAATAAATTTAGTCTCTATCAAAATTCAAATATTGTTGGTTCTGGTTCTAGTTCTTTAATTGATAATTTGTATATGTTTGATGTTTCCAGTTCCACCAATGAAATACTGCAAACAAATTCACGTGGTACAAAATGAAAATTAAAAGAGAATTCAGCCACCTTATGGCACAAGCGTTTAGGTCATATATCTAAACAAAGAATTCAAAGACTTGTGTCGGATGAAATTCTTGACCCTTTAGATTTATCAGACTTTGAAGTCTGTGTTGAGTGCACAAAGCGAAAATGAACAAATAAAAGGAAATTAGGTGCCGAAAGAGCTAAAGATGTCTTAGAACTAATACATACGGATATATGTGGTCCTTTCCCTATGGCTTCTTGGAATGGACAACATTATTTTATTACGTTCATAGACGATTACTCTAGGTACGGCTACCTATATCTTATACATGAGAAGTCCCAATCCTTGGATGTTTTCAAGTCTTTCAAGGCTGAAGTTGAACTTCAACTTGGAAAGAAAATTAAGGCTGTCAAATCTGACCGTGGTGGTGAATACTATGGCAGATATGATGGATCAGGAGAACAACGTCCAGGGCCATTTGCGCTTTTCCTCATAGAGTGTGGAATTGTTCCGAAATACACTATACTAGGCAAACCTAGCATGAATGGTGTTGTTGAGCAACGAAACCAAACTCTTAAGGATATGGTGAGAAGTATGATTAGTCATTCTTCCTTACCAGAGTCTCTTTGGGGAGAAGCTTTAAAGACCGCAGTTTACATCCTTAATAGGGTGCCAAGTAAAGCAGTTAACAAAACCCCATATGAGCTTTGGACTAATAAAAGACCAAGTTTGAAACACTTGCACATTTGGGGTTGTCCAGTTGAGGCGCGGCCTTATAGACCGCATGAAAGAAAATTGGACTCTAGAACATATTAGTTGTTATTTTGTTGGCTATGTTGAATGCTCTTGGGGCTATAAATTGTATGATCCCACTTCAAGACACTTTTTTGAGACGGAAAATGCAAGATTTTTTGATGAAGTTGATTTTGGGAAGGAAGAGAACATAAGGAATGTTGTCTTTGAGGAAGAACCGATTACTGATTGTGAACAAGTTCTTGTGCCTATTGTCATTCAAGGATTAAATTCGGTAATAGAAGATAATGTTCATAATATTGTTCCTGACAATATTTTAGAACAAGACAAAAATGAGGTTCTCCCTCAAGTACCTATAGATCAAATTCAACAACCTCAAGAAGTAGAAGTGCCATTAAGGAGATCTACTAGAGAGAGGAGAAGTGCAATTCCTGATGATTATATTGTATTTCTTCAAGAACATGAGGATGGCATTGGGTTAACAGAAGATGATCCATTGAATCTTTGTCAAGCCATGAAAATTTCTAATTCTCAAAAGTGGATTGATGTCATGAAGGATGAGATGAAGTCTATGCATGATAATGACGTTTGGGATCTTGTCGAATTACCTGAAGGTGCGAAACCTATTGGTTGCAAATTGATATTTAAAACCAAGAGGGATTCGAAGGGTAATATTGTCAGATATAAAGCTCGTCGAGTAGTTAAAGGCTTTACTCAAAAAGAAGACATTGATTATAAAGAAACCTTCTCTCTAGTATTTTCGAAGGATTCTTTTAGAATAATATTGGCACTAGTGGCTCATTTTGATTTAGAGCTACATCAGATGGATGTTAAGACTGCGTTTCTTATTGGTGACATTAAGGAAATGATCTATATGGTGCAACCATAAAACTTTGTGTCAGATGGCTCAAAGTCTATGGTATGCAAATTAAAGAAATCCATCTATGGGCTTAAACAAGCTTCTCGTCAATGGAATCACAAATTTCATCAAGTTATTACCTCGTATGGTTTTGAGGCAAATAAAGTTGAAGATTGTGTATACCATAAGTTCAGTGGGAGTAAATTTATCTTCCTAGTATTATATGTCAATGATATACTGCTTGCTAGCAGTGATATGGGACTATTGCATGAGACCAAGAGAGTTCTAACGAAATTTTCGAAATGAAAGATCTTGGGAAAGCTTCTTTTGTATTAGGTATTCGGATATTGAGAGATCGATTTCAAGGTATCCTAAGGTTATCACAATAAAGCTATATAGATAAAGTCCTAAATAGATTTGACATGAAAGACACTAAACCAGGGGATACCCCTATAGCTAAGGGAGACAAAGTTAGTCTCGAACAATGCCCCAATAATGACCTTGAAAGATAAGAGATGCAAAAGATTCCTTATGCATCTGCATTAGGAAGTCTAATGTATGCTCAAGTTTGCACACGTCCCAACATAGCATTTGTTGTGGGAGTTTTGGGCAGATATTTGAGTAATCCTGGAATGCATCATTGGAAGGCAGTCAAACGTGTTATGCGTTACTTGAAGAGAACAAAGGAGTACATGCTCACTTATCGGAGGTCTGAGAATTTAGAGATCATTGGATACTCTGACTCCGATTTTGCTAAATGTCTAGATAGTAGATACTCCACATATGGATATGTGTTTATTTTGGCTGAAGGTGCTATCTCTTGGAAGTCTGTGAAACAGACGCTTATAGCTCCTTCAACCATTGCTGCGGAGTTCATGACTTGTTTTGAAACATCAAACCATGGCATATGGTTGCGGAATTTTCTCACTGGCTTATGTGTGCTCGATGGTATTGAAATACGATTGAGGATTTATTGTGACAACAAGTCTGCAGTTCTTTCTTCCAACAACAATAGGAGTTCTACAAAGTCAAAATTCATTGACATAAAGTTTCTTGTTGTTAAAGAAAGTGTTCAAAATGGACAAGTTTCCATAGAACATATATGGACAATTTTTATGCTAGTTGATCCACTGACTAAGAGTTTGGTACCTAAAGTCTTTCATGAGCATGTTGCTCATATGGGTGTTGTTCCTTAGGCTTAGGGTACCTTAGTTTAGTGGGAGTTTATATGTTTTATGTTTTTTTTATATTATATACAGTTTTTATGCATAATAAAGTTTATGGTTTATTGTTTCATTTTGAAATTGTGCATTGTAACAATTGTATTGCAATTAAAGACTTTGGATTTATCTCACTAAAGAATGAAGAAGGATCAGTTGGAAATAGACAAGTTTGAGATCACTTTGCATGGAATTTTCATGTCACTCATCCATATTTGATCTATGTCATTGAGTATATTAATATGGTGATCATCGTGGTCGAGTCACACTTAAATATGATGAAAGTTGTGGTGGTTCCATAGGTGATATATGAGATGGACCAGCTTGTATTAAGGAGAAGTCTAAACGTAAATAGCATACGGATGCGCGCCTAAAGAGCCTGTGATATAAATGTATTAGGAAGATATGAAGCCCAAGTGGGAGATTGTTAGAAATTTATAATTTCTAATTAAGGTGAGCATCATTTATTTGATACAATGATATTAGTTATTTATTTCTAGGGTTACATTATAAATGATCTAATTATTGGCACCCCTTAGATTTCTAAAAACTGATAACGGATATGGGCTTAATCGGTGGATACCCATCAGGTTAACCCATAGGGGAAAATGAGAACCCTATAAGTTTACACATAAAGAAGGTTATGGTCCCCAATACACCAAATAAAATTCAGTTTTCTCCTCTCCCCATCAGAGTGAAAACACAAGTCCCAAGATGAATCAGAGATTTGGTTGAGGAAGGCCATCATACCACAAAACCTCTTGCAGAAATGTAGATCAAATGACTACATCCAGGAACATGGATTCAGGTATGACACTGCACCCTTTGTTTTGTTTCATATATGTGTATGAGAATCATAAGATTCAAGATCCTAGGATTGGTATTTCAGAATTCCCAACATTATAATCATATGATAGTAATTTAAGTAACTTTCAACACCCAAAATCTTCATCAAAGTAAAATACAACATTTATATGGTAGTATAAGAAAGTAGAATACCGCAATTCTTTCAAACCCCAAAAGAGAAAAATAGATCTAATAAAACTCTAATGTTGAAAATGTAAATGGGGCTCTCCTTTCTTATGGGGCTGTCTTTTCTCTTTGTATCACATTTAAGCATCTTTAATGACACCCAACATTTTCATTTTTTTTAGATCTTAGATATTATTTTATAATTTATAAAAAAGTTTATAAATTTTTTAAATTTTATGTCTTTTGCAAATAGATATTATGAACTATTTTTCTTTTTCATTACTCCTTAAATTTTAACTATTAGTAAAATTAATTTTTACATAGTACATACATACAATTTTAAATTACTAATGATGAAAATTTCTCACTTATATTTTTTTCAAATATTGTCTGACACATCATTATTATTTAAATGTTACATGCTAATTATGAATGTTGTTGTAACTAAATTAAATGTAAAA
This sequence comes from Lupinus angustifolius, assembly GCF_001865875.1. Lineage (NCBI taxonomy): Eukaryota > Viridiplantae > Streptophyta > Magnoliopsida > Fabales > Fabaceae > Lupinus > Lupinus angustifolius. Next base: position 31,156,634 of record NC_032019.1, on the reverse strand, counting down.
TGACTATTAATCATACAAACTAATTAATGTCACTTTATTTGTATGCTTTTTGGTATAAAAAACCTAGTGAATATAATAATGCCTACTAGCTAGTTATAAAGATAGCTACAAGTCCAGGATTTATTTTCATAATAAATATGATGTAGGATTGTTAACACAAAAAATATAGTATAATGTACAATTGCTCCTAATATTACTAATATTCAGCAAAGATGGGGTAAAATTCAAAATCCCAAAACATAAGGGTGTGTTTGCTTTAATCATTTTCTGTTTTTATTATAAAATGATGGTGAAAACATGTTTACAATGTTGTTTTCATTTCATATTTCTGAAAATATGAGTTTCATTTCCGAAAATTTTGAAGAAAAAAAATGTTATTTCCAACATTTTCAATAATGAGACAATGACATTGTTGGATTTATTCAAGTGTGAAGTTCCACATTGAATATACGGGGAGGAGTGAAAGAGTTTATAAGAAGGAAAGGCTCATTGAACTAATGCCTTAAGGTTTTGGTTCAAGACGTGGTGTCTCACTTGTAACTCTTCACTCTTCCCATACCCATGTAATAATGGAACTCCTTGGTGGCTGGAGGCTCATCGGTCGCAGTCTGGTCTAACAAGTGATATCAGAACCGATGGTTCAACGACTCAATGGAGTATTGAAGTGACAAGTGGTCGGTGGATCCATGTGGGATCCTTGTGTCGAAAGTCGTCGGTGGATCCATATGGGATCCTTGTGTCGAAAGTCTTTCTGACGAGATGTCAAGGCGGTGTGTTTTGTTGTTGAAAGGATAAGCCAACAGCGGTGCAAGTGGGTAGAGAGCTGAGCTCTAGCGTATCCAATACTCGTAGGGAAATTCACACTTGAGGGGGAGATGTTGGGTATTCCAAGTGTGAATGAAGAAGTCTCATATTGAGCAAAGATGCATGAATTAAAGAGCATATAAGTGGATGAACTCATAGACCTAATGCATTAAGGTTTTGGGTCAAGATGTGGTGTCAAGTCCACTTATATGCTTCTTTCACTTAGCTCATGGAGAAATGTTGTAACTCATAGATGAAGATCTCCCAACAGACATTTTATTAAAAAAATTGAGACTTTTGTTACTCCATTTGTTCCATATCTTTGGATGTTTTAACTTTTCCATATTATTCCAAATATTTTGATGTTTTGGAAACCCAATATACATTTATATTTTACTTTCCAACTATACCCTGATTTATTATTCATATTTTCACCACATGTTTCTTCATGTACTTTTTAATCCAATTTGCAATGTGCATTAAATGTGATCATTTTAGTCAGACTTTATTAAATTTTTATATCATTTAATATTTTAAAATTATGTGTATAACGCTAAAACATCAAAATATGTAGAATGATGGGGGTATATTTTTCAATTACTCTCTTCACTAATCAACAAAACACCAAAATCAATTGATGAGTGCATTCATTGCCCAGACTATCATACATCTTCACAATATAATTTATTTCTTTATCTCTCAAGATAACAACTTTTCTTCCCCACTCTTATGGTATTGTTGAAATAGTTCGATGATGAATATGATAATATATGATTTTGAGATGAATATTGACTCTCCTTAAAGTTACTGCAACCTTAATTAAATATTATAACACTTGTATGTTATTAATTTATTTTAACTTTACTCTTTTTGGAGAGCATTTGCAATTGTATAATGCTCATTATGACTTTCATACACCTTTGTAATAACTAATGAACAAGTCCAGCAATTAAAATTGTTTAATATATTGTTAACATAAAATCTATTAGAAAGAAAATGCAAATATCAAATATGTAAACATTCTATAAAGTCATTGACTTATGTAATTAGAATTTAGAATTGGATTCATTGCAATAGTGAATAGTTTGAAAATAAAAATGATAATAAAAAACATGTTTTCAGAAAAGGAAAACATAAAAATGATTTTTTTTTCCTAAAAATAAAAATAGGAAATAAAAACATAAAATATTTCTTAAAAACACACCCTAAATTTTTAATAAACTCAGCTGATGAGTCAACTATGGATGGATCCATTATTTATATATTAATACATTTTTATGAAATTATATAACAAAATATCAAATGCATTGCATTTTGACTTTTGTATTTAAGGTTTAAATTTACATATTCAACCTTTCCTTACAAAGATACCACGAGTTAATTTTAATTTCATTGTTAGTAATTTAAAATTATATCTATAAATGGACTATTTTCACAAATAGCTGAAATTTAAGAATTAATTATGAATAAAAATAGTTCAGCATCTACTTATAAAAGACATAAAATTTATTGGAGTTTTATGAACTTATCCCTATAATTTATTAAAACTCCCATAAAATAAAATCATATGCTTTTTCCGACAAAGACAAACATCATTTTTATTTGGCTCGCACAACCTACTATATTCTTAACCAAACATCTAAATTTATCTTTATCTTTTCTTATTCTTATTTCTCTCTCCATGTTCTTATGTAAAAAAACATAGTAAGTATCCTTATTTTCATAAAAATGAGAGATGTTATATATTCTATTCCACTCCACCAACTCCAACCTTCTCAAACATATCATAAAACACTTGCAGCCAAATTTTGGAAAACTTTACAAACAATTGAAAACTTAAAACATTTATTCCGTATAGAATACTCGTACCTACAAGTCTCTTATTTGTCTGCATTCTTTTTAAATAAAATCATATTATTATTCTGTGTAGTTTATACCTTTTCTTTATTCAAAAACAGAAAAGGGAAAACAATTAAAAAGTGAACATTTTTCAACTGCACTGCAATGGTAACTAACGTGGATAATGGCAATTTCCCTGCTTCAGCAAATATGTTTTCTAAGAGTTTCATCTGCAAATATTAAAGGACTACTTAATAACATTTATCTTTATCTTAATAGCAAGTTGACCAGTTATTAGATAACACTATTATGACCCTTGATCAATGGCATAAATTAATGACATCATAAGTGTGTATATCAGCTGGGTAAATCATAAATGTTCACAACCATTTATATAATGAAACTGAGCATGACAGTTGAAATAAATTGACAACATGTTATAGGGTAGTAACTAGTACTTATATATTACAAAACTTCTCTATTGACACCATAAAATATGTGATTTATGCACAAATGACAAATAACAAAAAGGAAAAACAAACAATGAAATAAGTGAATGGAATCGTACTTTTAAGTGAGTTTACGCCAAAGGCCCCCCTTTGATGCTGTTAAGCACTTCACTCGTGGAAAAACAAAACCTGTCTTTGGAGGTCTTCCATCAACAAGAGAATTTTCATATATCTCTTTGCATTCTTGCACCACCTGTTCAGTATGAACAACATTGTAAATTTCTAACTCAATAACCATAAATTCATCCAGCCAACAACTTTTGATTAATAGAAAATTTAGAGTCATGTCAATATGTCATCTCTCTCTAATTCTTTTCCATTTTTCTTTAAAACCCGGATCAATTGGTTCTCACAAAAATGATGTAATGCGAATTGAGTTCAATATGTTGTCACCAAATTTATACACGAAATCTTCCAAAACTAGATCCACTAAAACACAAACCTTGTTAAATTTACCCGTTGGGGAATTCGTTAATCAAGAAACATAAAAGCACTAGAAGGGGAACATTCAAAAATAAATGTTTTACTTATAGTATTGGCCTGGGAAGATATTACTCGAGTTCAATGTTAAGCAAAACAAACACTGAATTTTCTTTACCTCTTTGGCATCCTTCCGAGGAATGCCTTCTCGCAGTCCAACAAGTTTCTCAACGACTTCAGGCTGCAATAGCAGATAAAACACAGAATCATCAATCAGGACAACTTGCTGTTGAAATCTTAATACACTTTAAATCATAAAAACTTCTGTAAAATTTCTATGCCTAAGACAAAATTATAAAAAAAATTAATAAACCCATGTAAATAATCTTTCAATTTCTTAGAGAATTATTGTTGTAACAAATTAGCTATTATTAAAAAATATAATTGAATAAATTATTGGAATGATATAGGGGGAAAATTTACCGGGCAATCAGGTTGATGTTCAAGTATATTAGTATAGATGAGTGTGAAGGTATCCAGGCTCTCTGCTGAAGCAAGTTCCCTCAGGTCGCTAAGTATACTCACTCTGTTTTCAACTTTCTAACCCAGAATGTCAATGAAAATAGGGTAAGAACCTTTGGATTAGAACACCAAGACATAGCTTATATAATATTGATCTGGCATAATTTTCACATTAGAGGATAACAGTGAAAAAATGTCTACAATAGAACTTACAGAAACACTGATATATTCCCGAAAAAAGTCCATGATGACCTCCTCATCTAGCCTCATCCGTTCAATAGTGTCTTCCTTAATGTAGTTTTTCTGCAATTCAAATTATCAGTGATACAATAAAGTCATGAAAAAATGTTACAGAAGACTATATGCACAACTTTATTCCATAAATAAGAACCAAGAATTATTTTATTAACATCAGAACCTGTGTTAGGAGATGATCAACATAAACAACCACTGTTTCCTCCAGGCAGGCTTCAACAAATCTCCTAAAAGATCTTTCTTCAATGTACCTTAAATATATGGGAATTTATAACTATAAGTTTTCCGCAACAAACCAAATATTCAACAATCAAACTTCAGATAAATGCAAGAGAAGCCATTTGCACCAACAACTTCATAAACAAAGTTCAGATGATTACACATAGCAAAGCGTATAGCTAAACTGCAAAGAATGAAAACAAGTACATCGGAATAGAGAGAAAGTGGAAAAGTCAACCCTCACCAGCCATACATATTCTAGAAGTGGAAACTATGCTACCCCAGATGGGATAAACAAAATACAGTTCAAAAATTTCATACAAAAGCAGCACTTGAGATACTCTTGGACATCTCTCACAAAAAAATGTTTCTTCTGTTACTATGCAACTGAATGCACCTATTTCCACTAATCTTAAAAAAATTAAACCTGGTAGTAAGGCTGTAACAGTTTGGTTCAATTTAGAAACCGAATAGAAGGATAGGGTTTGGTTCACCTAATGTTGAATTTCTGTGTAGGAACCGCACCGACCATGAACGGTTCAGTTCAACAGTTTACTTTATTTAATAAAAAAATCATGCAGCACTCCAAACTGTATTCCGTAAGGCATTGTTTGTCCATTTCAACTACCATTTAGTTAACAAACTAACATTCAAACTCCAGAATTTAAAACACCATATGGATAATTGCATAACACAAATCAAAACAAGTCATATCTAGAGGCTTGGCAAAAGACTAGTACAACCAAATCCCAATCTAATCCTATTAAACAAAACATGGGTCAAAAACCTTCAAAACAACAAAGAAAATAACTAAACAACTATGCTCCAACTCCTTTACCTACTGGTAAGTGATAACTGTTGAAAAGAATAATAAACATAGGAATACCCCTGATAGCTTACAGGACATCTTCTAGTACTGTTATCATCGAGTGTAAAGAAAAGTATCATATGATCAGATGTCATTAAATTTTACAATAAGTTTCAGGTTAACTTAGAAGAATGCATAGGGTTTCCATTAACGTTAATGACTCGACTTGCATTAGTTAACTACAGCATAGACAGCTCATGAATCAATATTAACCTGCAATAAAGCATGGATAAGGCAAATAGATAGAATTAATGACATGGACAGAAGGTCCTATATATGGAATATAGAATGCCCATAAAAATGTCATTTGGCTATCACTACGAAAATCCTTTTAATTTACCCAAACAGTCTCCAATTGTTCACCACCAAAAAATTCCAGCCAAGCTCTGCCACTTTATGGAAAGATTTCAGGTAATTAAGCCAAATTCATCTTCTCTTAGAGTCTTAGTTGATTTCCCCATTACAAAATAAAAGTAGGGCATAATAACAACAACAAGTTCAAAATCGAGAATGAATCTCATAATTTCCAACTTTGCAGCAAGAAACTGTTATTTTTCCATGAAGGGCATTACACAGACATGATCTCAAGAGACAACAAAGAAAGCTGACAGGTAATATGGCACATGTGGAATTAACAAAAAAAATTACTGAGATCAGAAAATTTACTCACATTTTTACATCAGTAAAATAATCACCAAAAGTCGCAACCAAGTACTCCGTAACCTGCCCCTCACTCCATTCTGATATGTACAAGGAAATAGTCAATTTTCTAAATAAAATATCAAATAAGTTGTAAAACCATGTGCTTGATTAGATATAGAAGGAAATATTGTAGATTTATTATTGACAAAACAATGCATTTCAGAGGTGGTCGTAGTTGTGCAATGAATCTAAATACCAAGCATGTAGCAAGGGCTAGTAAGATTAATTGAAACTCGTCCACCGAACTTATTAACAATAAGTTGCAGTCAATCATATCTTAATGTTCCAGGCATGTTTAAAAATATATGAAAAGTCAAGAAAACCCCCTAAGCTTAATATCTTTTTACAAGTAGCCACCATAAACTATTTTTTATTTCTAATTACCCTTAAACTTTAACTGTTGATAAAATTAGTCTTTGTATAAAGATAATGTTAAATTACTAACACTGAAAAATTATAACACGCATTTTGTTTTAATCTCGACTATTATGTCATTATTATTTTTTATAGCAATATTAATGTATTGTCCCTTTTAGCTCTGAATTTACTTATTTTGCTTTTCGTCAATCAATTTGCATTTTGACGACGGTTTTCTCACTTCATCGGTGATTTTGACGGTAGCTTTCTCCGGCCATCGACACTGACTAACATGCTGTTGCATTGCGACTATTACCGATGTGAGAATGACGGCTACTTGCGAAAGTTTAAGGGACAATTAAGAAGAAAAAATAATTCATGACGGCTACTTGCAAAAGGCATAAAGTTTAGGAGGGTTTACGCACTTTCCCTACTAACCCATGCATTTTGTTTTAATCTCAACTGCATTGTCATTATTTTTTATTTTTAATTTTTTATATGCCAATATTATTGTATTGCCCCCTTTTAACTCTAAAATTTACTTATTCTCTTCTACTCAATCAATTTGTATTTTGAAGGTAATTTTCTCCAACCATCGATGTTGGCTAACATGCATTGTTGCATTCCTGCTATTGTGAGTTTGATGGTAGCGATTTATTGTTGGCTTATTAGTAACTTAACACTATATTTATGCATGGACCAATTTCACCAACAAATAAATTTTAAAGGGCAATTAGAAAGAAAAATAGTTAATGGTGTCTGCTTGCTAAAGATATAAAGTTTGGGGGGTTTCATGCACTTTCCCCTATATTTTATTATGAAATTAAGAGAAGAGTACAAAACTAAAAAATTAGCAGCCTTCCTGAAAAAAACATTCCCCCAGTAAAAACATTAGAATAAACATATGGAGAAGCCAGCTAGATAGTGGCAAAAATTACTTTACCTTTAATAGTGGCATAAATTACTTTACCTTTAATAGTGGCATAAATTACTTTACCCTTAATAGTGGCATAAATTACTTTACCCTTAATAGTGGCATAAATTACTTTACCCTTAATAGTGGCATAAATTACTTTACCTTTATGGTATAGCTTTACCAGCAACTCCTGGACTCCAGGATCTTCAAATATTACACTAACAGTTTGATGCACAGCTTCCTATCGTCAAGACCAAAAATTAAATTATTTTAAGTCAATCTCTTCCAAACAACATATATTCATCAAAAGGTAAATGTTGTCAAGGCATCCAATTCTAATATGAAAATACATAGTGTAAACTAGCAAACGAAAACAAAATATAAAGTGTAAATTCTATTATAAAAAAAAACCATGCTCGTGGGTGAATGCATATACATATGAAATAAGAGACAGGCAATTTACCACTTTACAGATCCAGACTTATACCCTTTTTTGCAGTGCGGATCTGTAAGCCGTGTTCATGATTAATATAATAGCAAAGGGTTGTGGGAATTGTTTAAGGAAAACAAAAGAAGAAAATTAATTTTGGAAAACTATCCGCCACTCTCAAAATATGAAAACCTCATTTTTCAATGCAAAGTCTCTGTTTTTTCCTAAACAATGCCCTTATGGCACTTGTTAACATTCTCCGATAGCAAAATGGAAAAAAAACACTGCACATATTTGACTGCCTGATTAACAACAAAGGTAAAGTTATGCAGAAGACAGATATAGAAAGAATAGAACACAAGTTTATTAATCAAATAGATTGTAAACAATCATCAATATGTGACAAATAGCTTCATTGGAGATTTAGGTGAGCTAATGGAGACAGCCAATGTTAGAATGATTAGAAGATTATGTATACCTAGGGCTGAGTCAGCTTGTTTAATAAGCAAGCTATTACTCAGAATGCATTGTAATAGATTCCCTAGCTTGCTGTAGAAGCTTGACCAGGTGTCCATCTCTATGCACACTTATTGTATTGACAATTTATCAATAATAATAAATTCTAAGTAACTGAATCATGTTAGAGGAGGTTACTTCTCTCTCTCTCTCTTCCTATTTCTTCAATTCAAACCTTCTCATTACATGGTATTATGCCTCCAATGGCTGACGCTGTAGATCCTGGTTCTCCACCTGCAACAATGGTGAGCGCTCCTCTCCTCCTCTTCTCACCCTGCCTCTTCCCACAACAAAGCTTACATAAGGGAATTTTCTAGTTTGGCAACAGTTCATTATTGTTGTTCTTAACTCTAATCGTGCTTCTCGTTTTGTTACTAGACCTGACACTCCAGCTCAGTTTTTGTGTGATGAACATCGCCTTCTTCATCATGTTAATCCAGCATATCTCAGCTGGGAAGAGCAGGATCAAATGATCCTCTCTTGGCCACTCAAATCAATTTATGAGGACCTTCAACCACGTGCTGTTGGTTGTAGGCATGCCTTTGAGCTATGGAGTGAACTTCGTGAATACTGCCATGCTCAAACCAAGGCAAGGAGTAGGCAACTCAGATCTCAATTGAGGTCCATAGTGAAAGGTTTCAGAGTACTTTATGAAGGTTAAAGTGATTGTTGATTCTCTAATTTCAATAGGTTCTCCTGTAACCCTAGCTGAGCATGTTGATTGCATTTTGGATGGACTACCTAAAGAATTTCAACCTCTCATTACCACTGTTGAAAGCCAGGAAGAAATTCCCTCAATTAATATCCTTCAACCCTATCTTGTCACATTTGAAGTGCGTCTTGAAAGAACTCGTCACAAGTCTATTTCTGATACACTCTCTGTGAATATTGCTGCCAATCCCCATTCAGTCCTACTTCTGTAACTTCTCATCACCAACAGTATCAAATTCGTTCACCCATGTCACCTATTCCAAGAATTCTTAGTGAAGACTTCTCTCAATTTCATGGTCCTTCTGATGGTTTTCGTGGTGGACGTGGCAGGAATCATGGCGTCTAATTGCAAAGTTTGCGATGATTCATTGTTAACTCTCCTATGGTGTTTAATTGCAAATTGACAAAAACAGACTCAAACTATTTTGAAAATCCTTCTTTATATAGGTCTATAGTTGGTGCTCTTCAATATGCCACTAATACTGGACCTGATATTGCTTACTCAGTTAACAAAGTTTGCCAGTTTATGTCTGCACCACTGGAGGAACATTGGACAGCAGTCAAAACAATCCTTAGGTATCTAAATGGTACTTTACTCCATGGACTTCTTTTGCAACCAGCTCCCTCGACTTCACCTCTATTCCTTAGGTGTTTTTGTGATGCTGATTGGGCGTCAGACTGCGATGATAGGAGATCTAGCTCAGGAGCTTGTATCTTTGTAAGACCTAATCTTATTACATGGTGGTCCAAAAAGCAGCAAACGGTTTCTAGATCCAACATCGAGGCTGAATACAGAAGTTTGGTTTTACTTGCTCGAGAATTTATGTGGATTCAATCTCTCCTAACTGAACTAGAGTTTAGTTACACTGCTCATTTACTTCTATGTCATAACCTTAGCACAGTGACAATGACTGACAACCCTATTCTCCATCAAAGAACAAAGCATATAGAACTTGGTTTGTTCTTTGTTAGAGATGTACACTTATTGTATTGACAGTTTTTCAATAATAATAAACTCTATGTAACTGAAATCTGTTAGAGGCAGTTACTTTTTTCTCTCTCCTTCTCTTCCTATTTCTTAAATTCAGACCTTCTCTTTACAGCCAAAAAGAGTCAGCCATGATGAGTGAGATGGAAGGGAACCATTAACTTTAAATGGGATAAAGAGCTAAGAAATATTAATTTTACATTTCGTTTGAAGAATAAATAAGTTAATAAAACAAAAATAAATTATCTAAGTTGTGGTCAGATTCAACAACAGAACTTAGGTCCATAATATTACACTCTTAATATACAGTAAGGTAAGTACAACGTGCTAAAATTTTCACAACCACACATACCTTAGCAACCTCGAGAAAACCTTTACAAGTATCTTCAAAATTAACCTGTAATGAAACAGCAAATGAAAACATTTAAAGTCAATAACAAGACAGCATAACTATTCACAATTACCAACATCATCCCCAAGTTAACATACATGTTGAATTGGAGGGTTTTAGGTATTGTGGGAGGATAAGAGAAAATAGAGACTGCATTAATATTGATTCTAATATGATGATAATGTGTTGGTATAATTACAAAAGACAAATCTACGAGTCCTATTAATAGAGACACACAATCCTAATTAAATAAGAAAACAAATCAGGAAATAATAAATGGGAAATACCTACTAACAGATCTCCTGATATACTAAAATATTCTAAGATACACGATAGTACTCAAGTACAACACAAAACAAAAGTGGAAGTAGTGAATACAATATATTGGTGTATTCAAACAATTAACCAAATCAATGTGCCTCTGAATTTTGAACATCAATTCATAAAAAATATTTTGTTCGAGCAGTTTGGCAGGTTTTGATTGTGAGTGCTCAGACTCATTCTTCATATGCATCCACAATTGGTTGTCTAAATATTGCAATGGCCCCAAACTTATCTAATTCTTCTAGGGATTCAGTAGTTCAAAATATCTCTAATCAATTGGACGGTTGGAAGGATGCCTTTCACCCTTGTGATGGTCAAATTACTCACTCGGGCCTGTTGAAAGAAGAGGTAATTCCATGACTATGGTATATGTTCTCTTAACTGTCTGGATTGTCCTAATAAATCTCTTCTGGATCATTTTATGTTAATGAAGGCATTGCTTTCTTATTTGGATTTAATGGTGGCTATTAAACAGTTGATTGGTTTGTGGCATTGTGCTTTCAAATTTCATCGATTCTTTCTCAAATTTTCTGGTAAGGTCGTATTTCATTTTCTTATCAGATGATTGCAGTACTTTAGTATTATTGTACTCTATTGAGGATTATCTTCAAATGGTTTCCAGAGGATAAAAAGCTAACACTGTTTTGGCTGGTGAATCATCATTACAAACAGGCCTTCAGAGTAAAAATATACAATGCTTCCAATCAAGATTTATAGAATCTCAGTTCATAAGGTAGCAGTGAATAATATTAATTTATTCCATTAAACATCAATAAGCAAGAATTTTGTGTATCACAATGAAAATTGAAAAACAAAAGAACTTGTCAACAAAGCAACAATTACCAAATTAATGAAACTAGGAAAAACAACATAAAACAAAGTTCCAAACCTGCTCAGCATAGTTCTGTGGAAGGGCTTCTATGGTACTATTACTTAACTCCATTGCAAGATCGTAGCAGCGTAAATTGTTGTTAATCTAAATACAATTTACATTGAAGCTCATGTCAACAGAAGTCCCAATTGAAAACTATCCCATGTTGAAATAGTAAGTCAACATTTTAAAATACACTAACCATAGCACATAAAGGTTCCAGACCAATTTCAGAAGCAGGCTCTCCAAGTCTCTTCTTTTCAGCTGCTTGAAAATCAATCATCACCTGTAAAAAGAAAGAGTATCAACATAGAATACAACAGAACCACAGAAACAGCTAATATAAGCAGTAAGCACAGCACATGTGTTAGGTGGGGCTCTTCATGCATAACCCAAGATACCATTATAAGAACTAAGATATTTGAGCACATTGTTGCGCTGGAAGTAAAAAAATTCCAAGTTCCATCCATATTTTACCTTTTCTCTATGAAGAGTTTACTGTGCAAGAGACAAACTTATAATGCTCAAAGTTATGTTGATAACTAATCTGATATTACCTGAATGGTTGCCAATGCGATTCTGTATAACATGACATCAGTGCTATTATCCCGAACAATTTGTACTTGCTCTCCAAGTATCCTGAATAGATCAACTGCAGCTGGGGTATACAGCTTCCCATCTTCTGTTTTCTTTGGGGGCTGTGTTTTATCAGCCTCCAAAATATTCAAGTACCATTTCTAGAACATTAAAGATAAAGCTTCATGTTATGAATGGTAAAGAAGCCATCCAAGGAAGATCACAGATTACGAAAGCTACATGAATAAAAAAAGATAGCTAGGATTACCCTAGTTGTAGCTTGCATTCTTTCAACATAAGAGTTCATAAGAGGATCCATGGCACCACTCTCAGAGCACACTTGGGCTAGAGAGTCGTCAACACCAAGCCCAATCAGATTATCCTGGTATTCAACCACCCAACCAGTAACCTGCTTGATGATAAAACAAAAAGATAGGTCTAATCTTTTCCTGATAAACATGAAAGAGGAGCAAAAGAAAGGAGAGCAGGAGTGGAAGAAAAGGAAATGGTTATGAGTCTTATGACTAAAATAGAACACAAGGAATGGTATAACAGACAATTGACAGGAAAAAAAGAAAAAGTTCTAACAATAAAGTATGTGAAAACATGTTACACATACATAACAACTCCAGTAAAATACCTTTAATATCTCAATATTTGTTAATTCATTTGCCCTGTCGCTGAGCAACCTCAGAAACTGAATAAACCTCTCAGTGTACAGATTTACCATTAGTTGGAAAATTTCGTATCTGCAAAAATGAAAAAATGCATTAGAACAAACATAACATTGTTAGCCAGTTCATGCATGATCCGATGATGAGCCACTTGCGGCCCATGTAGGGAATTCTACTGTATATTCAAACACCACCTAGAAGACGATTATTATTTAGAAGAGGTAGAAATATCCATGGAAGTGTATATGGGTGCTTTTTATGCAATGCAAAATCATTCATTGACAAAAGGTCAACCTCAAATTACTATATGTTTTTGAGTGGAAATTTGGTAACAGGAAGAAGTAAGAAACAAAGTGTGGTTGCTTGCACAAGTGCAGAGGCAGAGTTCTGAGCTGAAGCGGGAGTTTGAGTTGCTATTGATGAACATCGTATAGGACGAGCTTAAAAGAAAGTACAAAGATCCTGTGCAGCTGTTTTGTGACAATAAATCTGTCATTTCATAAGCCGGTTCAACATGACAGGACAAGAAACAATGAGATAGATCACCACTTTATCAAGTAGAAATTAGAAAGTGGAGTTGCCACCGCAACATATGTACCTTCTAGGTTACAGTTAGCTAATGTTTTAATTAAGAGAGCTACACATGTAGAGGTTTTGAGATCTCACAAGCAATCTGAGAATGACAGATTTCACAAGCTTGAGGGGTAGTGTTTTGACGGTCTAGCATGCATTAAAGCAAGACATTATTTGTAGTTAATTGTAATATGTGGTTATTAGCAAGATCGTTAGATGCAGTAGATTCAGTCCTCTTTAGGAAAATAGTTATTGATGCTAGGTCTATAAATTGTAAGGAAACGCTATACAGTAACTGATTCAGATATAATATTCAGCATTTTCTTGTTCAAGTAATGGTACAAGTCATATTACAGTCTAGTATAGCAGCATATTGTCATATTTTGATATACATCTCTATCTCTCTAAACCAATGCCGTATTTCAAAAAAATCTACCCCAGCATTTTTTATAAAAACATTTGAAGAACCTTTGATCAGGTAAAAAACTATTCAACATACATAAAGCAACATAACATTCGAAGGCAATGAAAAAATTATAGCAGGAAGTACATCCAAATAAAAATCATATAATTAGGTTATTCATCAACGAAAAAATTGTCCAAAACCAAAAGATAGAAAAAGGTAGTATATTCAATACAGAGCATACCTTGGAGGAAAGCAGGGAGCTACATAATCATAGATGTCTCCAAGTTCATCTCCAATCTGTGTGCCATTAAAGAAACAAGGTTCCATCAGTGATGGGGACTGAAAATGGATCCCATGACATCCCCAGAAGATGATTAAATAATAATAAATGTGCTTGATGTGTATGCTTGTGTGAATGGGAAAATTATGACTTGTGATAATGTTTATATGGTGTTAGCTGTTAGCGAAATCAATTAAGGGATTATTTCTAATAAAAGATTCAAGCTCTGGCAAAATAGGCTGTTATACTAATATAATAAGGAAGAGTAACTAATAAATATAAGTGTTTTAGCCTCATATGCTTAGGGTAAATATGATCATGATTTAAGAAAAGGAAATAAGTGATTAACAATAAAGGGATAGTGGGCCATTAGTTTAGTAAAAAAACAAGGAAAACCACCCCCATTTAGAATAGAAAAGGACACAATGATACGAAAGGAGAGAAAGAAAGAGGAAATAGCCCAAGGGAGAAAGTAGGAAGAAAGAAAAGGGAAAGGATATAGAAGAATAGAGGTCTCACCTTCTCCATCAACTTACAGGTAAGTAAAACTAGAAACCCTAAGTTTAAACTCCACCAAGGTTGATTGTTTTATTGTTTGATATTTACATGTCCGTTAATTCCATTATTCTTGAGGGGTCCTCTTTATAGATAATTGGTTGTTCTTTTTCTTCCCCAACCCTTATGCGTAAGTTGTATGATTTTAAGATGAACATAACCCATTTTTGTTCTCTACGAATATAACACCATATTGCTATATGGACTACAACAAGGTTCCATTTGAACTTCTATTGTTGTATTTAGCTTGAAAGGATGTTCATTGGATGATTTTTAGTCTTATGCAAGTGGGAAAGGGTAGTTCATTGAATTAAAGTGGTACAATGAAGCTTCATATGCTATGATGAGAGTTGGGGGTACCTAAGAGGAGACCTAGGAAATTCTTGTATAGTATGATCTTCGATCTTTACCTCTACAGTGGAGATTTATCTGCCTCTTGCGAAAATTACACTCCATATATTCTTTTTTACTTAGACTTATACAAAAGTCATGTGCTTCTAAAGTTTGTCTCTACATTTTTAGCTTCCTATTTAATTCCTCTCTCGATTCTCCAACTAGGACAATAGCATCTGTAAAAATCATGCATTGTGTCCCTGATTCTTAGATATGCTCAATGAGCACATCCAAGACCAATGTAAATAAGTAGGGTTCAATATTGACCCTTGGTATAGTCCTATAGCTATAGGGAAATCTTCTGACCTCATCTTGTGTTCTCACTCAGAAAGGATTTTTTTATTTTTTTCATTTTGTTCCTTCATCTATTGTAGGTAAATGATATGACATGCTTAAGAATTTATAGAAACCGTTCTGCTATAGTGGGATATGAGATCATTTATATGAAACTCATTTGTGATAATCAAGCCGATCTACATTTTGAATCTAATCCTATGTTCCATGACACATCAGCGAGAAGATCTTATATGGAGATACCATCACAAAGCTTTGTCACATATAATGATCAACTAGTAGATGTTTTCACTAAGTCTGTTAGGTTCTCAAATAAGTTATATGTGTGACAGCTCCAGCATCGGCCTTGAGGGGGAAGTGTTGAAATCCTTTTAATTATTATATAACTATTGTATAGGATTACAATCTTCTAAATTTAAATTTATAATTATTTCATTAAGCCTATATGAAGGAGTCTCTGTTGTGTAGTTGAAACACAGATTTTATCATATATCTCCTTTATCTTGTTGCTCTCTGCAATTAGAATGAAACAATATCATTTTAATTTGTCTAGGATACAAACATTCGCATGCATGGTGATCAAATCTATAACAATAAAAAACAGCAATCAACTGATATAGGACTAGAAAGGAGACAATAAAATTGGGCATTTGGTCCCTGTGAAGATAATGGATGAAAGTAAAAACTCATGAGCTTAAACTTTAGTTCAACGTACCACCCGAGCTTCCTCTAGTGCTGCTTTGAGATCCTCAAAGATAAGCTGATGCATAAATTAAATTGACAGTGAGTAATATACAGAACAATGTACTCCCATGATTGTTATGCAGCTGTGCATATGACATATGAGCATATAGGTGTGTGTTTCCTGGTAGGAGGAGAGGAGGCACATAGAGAAGCGTGTAAGACCAACCTCAGTAAGAAGCTTGTTAAAACGTCCTTCTACAGTCTTCCGTATTTGCTCATAGCACTTATCCTTAAAGCCTTTCCCATGAACTTTCATTTTTTGCTGTGTCAAATTTTTTGAAGAAGCCATTGAACTTGTAGATTTTCTGTGATTAATTAGCATAACAGAATTATGAGTAATTAAATGGGAAGAGATTTGCACATTAAAAGGGATGATAATGTTAGGAAGTTTACACAACGAAACTCCAGGTATAAGTTTCACGAAAAAATAAGCAAGTAGGGAGAAATACTATAGGTTTTTAGCATGACAATGAATGCCAAATTAAAAACTGTTTCATATTAAATCCAGAGTTTTTGTTATAAAAAAATAAAATTTATATTCTACATTACATATGACTCATGAAGTGTTAGATTTGGAACAATTAGGTGTTTTTTTACTGAGTAAAACTAAGTAAATCATATATAAAGATGGCAACTCAGGTTGCTGTTTCCATTATAATAAAATTTCAAGAACAGAACGTATGCAGGATAATGTAAATCAATTATAAAATATTACGACATACATGGCACTCTGATGAGGATTTGTGACTGCCGATATTGCACCATCCCCTTCAGCATCAGCTGCTTCCTCTGCAACTTGTTCATCAAGGATTTCTTGCATTTCAACAACCCTAAAATAGAAAAAACAAAGCCAAATATTGCATTATTTTTATTAAAATTAAATTATCCTACAGCAGATTCCTAGTTCCATCTATCCATACTACATACTAGAGGAAAGATCAAAAGAATAAGGAGGTGGAAAAAAGAAGTGAATGGAAGTGTCCATCAACAACATACCGTAAAGCACGAACCAAAGTCTGTGGGCTGCAAAAAAAGGAACAAATAAGAAAAACAAAAGAAATGAGACTTGTGGAGCATATCACAGTGAAAGCATATAACTTCAATTTTCACCATGCAATCAGCCAAATGAGGGATTAAAGGCTTGGTTGTTGTTGAATCAGCCAAATGTGTGTGGTATGAAATGAATATTTTATTGTAGAATAAAAAAATATTATTAGATGCGAAGAGAGAAGAATACAAGAAGAGGATAAAACATCCTCACAGAAGCAAAAGGAAACACCTAAACTCCATAGTACTGAGCCTGCAGCAAAGCATGTCAGGCCCTCTGCATATCTACCAAAGAAACAACACCCCTGGCTTCACTACCAAAGAAACACCTCTAAGAAGCACCAATAAAAAATATGGTGAATATAAATCATATCCACCAGGATTTTATTCCTTCACTTTGAATTTCTTACCAAGCAAGGACAATTCATTCCTCCAATCTTCATCCCTATCCTATATAGGATGCCACAAGATTATAACAAACCACTAAGTTGGGCATTAGCCCAACACTCTATGTATGCTTAATAAGTGACGCATTTAGGAAAACTAGAAACCCTAAGTTTAAACTCCACCAATAAGAGCAATACTGTTTGGTAAGCAGAATAGCTAAAACCTAAAGTTACAAGAAGGAATAAAGCTATTCCTAACAAACATATTACCAAACTAACTAACACACTGTTATTACAAAATAACAGTGAGTTCTAATAACACAATAAACATTACATTATGTGTATTTGTGTGTGTTTGAATTGAAAGTTTCATGATTTTGCATTTATGCATAGTGACCGAGACCCTTGACATTCTTTACGGCCTGGGATCGGGCCTACACATTCCCAAACTACTACATAAGTGATCTAAAAAAAGAATGACACAAAAGTCTCAAACCCTAAAATCAACAAAAAATGAAACACTTTCAAATCTCAATTGGTAGAGGTTAAGTGAAACGGTTCCAATGCTTCCTAGCAAGAATATGCAATGTTATTGTTAAAACTCAGAAATGTAATTAAAACATTTGTTCAGTTGCTTATAATCAAAAGATGGCACAAACCTTTCTTTTGAAAGTTTGTAGAAATTGGAAATATGGCCCCATAGTGTCTTCTCAAAGGTCTCCCAAGTTCGATCAACGTCTTCAAAATATTCTCTGATAAAAATACAAGAATAAGATGTGGAAAAAGATTCTTAGCCTTAACTATAAAATGAACAATAAGAAAATAAAATCAATAATCAAAAATCTAAAAATAAATTACATTAGCCTTCATCTTTCAAATAATCACACTCGGTCTGAAAAAGCATAAGACATTTCAACTTCAACACACACAATGTTACTACTTAACCCTTGATTTTAATGTAACTGTAGTAAATTTTACCATGCAAGTGAATTAATGACCATAAACAAGTGAAATCAATAAGCACGGACTTCAGTGATGAGTGAATTGGTATTTTCAAATCAACAAGCTAATGATCCTCAATTCCACATTCATCATTACCCAATATAAACCAGGAGAAACATGTAGGAAAACTAGCAGTCTAGCAGTTACCTTCACGCATATGGGGAGGAGAGAGTAAGGCAATAAAATAGAAACTGGACTAATTGTTGATATACTATGTTGCACCAACAAGGGTAAGTACCGGGTGTGGTACGCTATTTTCCTATAAATTAGAGTATGAGTACGTATATTTACATAATAAAACATAACAAAATTTTACCAAAAATAAATAAAAACACATCTCATAATTCATCACAACATCCCAAAATACATAACAAACTAAAATATTAATATTGTTCATATCACAAAAGCATGACTAGACTATGAAAATCAAATATTGAACCTTGGTTACAATTATTATTATTATTATAATAATAATAATAACAATAATAATAATAATAATAAATATGAAAGCTAAATCTCAAACCTTACTTTATTTCTGAGGTGCTGAGGAAAATAAATAGCAAACATAAATTAGGCAAATAAATAATCCCCTCAATACAGTACTAATCAGAAGCAGTTCGAAAATGATATCCCTAATCCCCTGAATACAATTTGTGAAGCAGTAGCACAAAGGTACAAGAATGACATCCCCTCACTCATTGTCGAATTTGGGAACTGTCACTGGAAATTAGGAACTGGAAACTGTCAGTGTCCTGGTCACCCACTCCTTTGTTCTCGCATCGTCTTCACCCTTTGTTCTCGTCTGCCACTGGAAATTAGGTTTGGTGTTTGACTGTGTGTGTGATGCTTGCAGAGAATTATACATCAGGTATGTTAAACCTATGTGTAAAACAACAATATTTTTGGCGTTCGTACAAAAAATCAAACCCATAATTTTTGTTTTGTTTTGGGCCTTGGGTATGAAGCCGGACGCACCCATCGCGAATCCGAACCCAAAATGTACCCGGTTCAAACTCAGATCCATTTCAACCATACCCGTGCAACAGAGTTGATATCCTATATTTTCAGTTGTTAAAACCCCAAGTTTTAATTACCAGTTAAGTCAAATGGGAAAGCTATTGATGGCCTTAAGTTGTTCATTATAGTTATTTCATTTTGTTCAAAGTGCCAAAATAATAACATGTTGTAGCATCAAACATTGTTAATCGTTTTCAGCATGTATGCCACCAAGGCAGAAATTGCCCAAAATGCCATAGCATGTGCATGGGGATGCCGGTTGTTGATGGTGGCACCACAGCTACGTTATTGTGACAGTATGGGATATCCATGATTTAAATGACTGGAGAGTACCCTTATTTAGTTTTCCTGACTTAACTCTTTTACAAATACCTAACGAAAGCAACCTTATTGATGCTATCACGTTGTGATTTGCCGCTGTTGACTACAGAGACTATCTGCCTCTGAAACTGAACAAAGTCCTCTCCCCCTTCTTCAGGTCTCTGGCCTTATCATTGCTGGTGACTGTGTTTTCTGCAAATCCTTCTCTGGCACTGTTCCAGCATTTTCAGGTTTCATCTTCCTGCTTCACTGAATTTTCATGGCTCAGTTCCCACTGCCTCTCTTCTTCACATGCTCTTTTTTCACATTATCAAAACTCTCACCAGCTATCACCCAACACCGAGAAGCTAAAGTCCAAACAGTTCTTCAACACAAGGCAAGAACAACCCGCTGTATCCACCATGAATAACCAATACTCCAAATATCACATTCAGTGACCCACCTTCCTTGACATCCTCAGTTTTCACATCAGACAGTCTTGGGGTCTCAGTTTCAGGCCAGTTCTATTTTCTGCTTTTAATATTATAAAAATTATGAAATAAACCTAACTACCTGTTAACAGATTAACCAATGACACACCATTAGATGACGCACCCATCCCCAACCTAAGAACCCAGCATGTTTTACATGGTCAGAATTTTAATTGTTTTCTGCTTGCCTTACATGTTTAGTATTTGATACTTAAAAGGCTTGATATGATACGTATTTTTTGAATTTTATTTATTATTATTGGTATAAGTTGTTAGATCTTTTATTTATATTATGCAGGTCTTATAGTATATATAGTTTTTAAATTATAACATGATAGCCATGCATCTGTCATTTCCCACAATGAAACCTACCAATAATAACAGTATTCTAAAGTTCATATCACTTTCTGAACAGTGCAAAGCATAAACAAACATAATACAACAACAATCAAGCCTTAGTCCCACAAGGTGGGGTCGGCTACATGGATCGACAGCGTCATAATATTTAAAATTCAAACAATATTCTATCATAAATCATGTTCATTGATAAAGCCTTGATGTCTAAATTTTTCCTAGTTTTCCTATGGTTTTTCCATTAGGATAAAGCAGAAAAAGATAGTCCTAAATTTTCAGGCCAACATACTTTAGAATCATAAAGCCAGCACATGATTAACATCACACATAAAGATTTCTCAAATCCCTTCAACACCATCAACAGACCATAGAAAGAACTGCATGTACAACTAGTAGAGCCAGACGTAAGAATTTTTCATGGAGTACCGTATTATGCATTTAAAACTTTAACCAGCTGTTCTTCATCAAGAAAAGTTGAAGGAGTTTCATTATGTAATGAACTAATGATTAGTTCGCTTTATTTGGTCTTCCATGGCACAAAATTATTTCTCCTCTGTAAAAGAAAAATTCAAATTCCTGCACTACTTTGAAAATTTATAATAGCCACTAACAATCTATGATAAAATGGCTGCAAATGGGATCACACATCTATATCTATCAAATGCAATGTTGAGATGCACAGATAACGTATATTTATATACAGCTGATTAGGGGGAAAACTAGTTGCTCATTGCATAATTATATGACGGGGTCCTTACACAGATTGGATTTCAGTCCAAAATCTGTGGCAGCCACCTGATTCATTCTCACATAGCTCATGAACACTGCAGTGCACTTAAGAAGATACAGACCTTAGTCTTCCAACCTCTTCCTTGTGAGATCCTGCAGCTGCTAATGCAAATCTCCGTTTCCCATCAAGAGCAGTTAACCTCTGTTAAAAAATAAAAGGAACAGTGATTATGGACAGAAAATAAAAAATAAAAAAGCCTTTAAAATGCACATGACAGTTGGACAAGCATTATTACATTTTATGATGAAACCAGAATTTTGCACTATAAGTAAGATCAGCCCTTACCTCATAAGAGTTGACAATTTCTTTGTCATCACTCAAAGAATCCCGAGCCTCTGCTGCCTCGACAGAGATTGACATCATACCTTCAACATCCTACCAGAAGACCAAGAAATCAGTAAAAACCAGAAAGCAAGGTAAGGTATGCAAATATAAATGCCCTTATAACAGCTCCAACAAGGTTGCAAACATGTATGCTCAACAAGGACATGTGGCTGAGTGATCCACAAGTTGTATCAATCCCATTCTAATATTGAAAGATCTACTAAATTAGAAATACTTGATACTTTGAAGGCAGGGGAAAGTAGCGCTACATCTGCTACGTTATCCATGATTCATCAGGAAACAAAAAGGAAAATTACCTATTTGTAATGCCCAAGGAAAACAAATTCAATGCTAATGAAGAAAACAGGGAGGCAAAGTTCTGAGTAGCAACTCTTATGAGGCGGCAATATAAAGAGTCCCACCAAAATACTCTTAATCATGAATTATAGGTTGAATTAAGGACAAAAAGTCACCTTCAAGGTTGTGTTCAAGTTATTTCTGGCATTGCTGAGTAGCTTTATCTGGTCGTGGTTGTCAATTAATGTTTGGCACTCCTGACATAACCTGATCACAGGAAAATCACAGTAAGCTCAAAGTGAAATACATCAGAAAGCAGCAACTCCTAAGAAGTCATAATACATTAAGTATATCTCATTTTAACATACTTCTCAATGGAGACAAAGTTTTCCCGGAGCTGGTTTACTGACTTCTCAGACAAGGAGAGTGATTTCAGTCCTGCCTGTGCCTGCTCAACCTGCAGGAGAGTGTTGTTGTGCAAAGCACGAGACATTGTGAGTTCTCCAGTTCAATCAGTATCAAGAACAGATTGTACACAGCAATGCATGTCTAATAAGATAGACATAATGCCACAGTGATCTTACAATTTCTATATGCCATCTATTGTGGCTACTATTAGATAATATAAAACCATTCATTTGTCTTCACACAGTAGCTCAAGCTTACGGGAGAGTTGGTTATTGACAAGATATAAGAGCCTCTATGACCAAGTAGTCAAGAGTTCGATCTTTATCGTCCCCATTCTTCTAAATAAATAAAATAAGTTAAATTTCAGCACAGGGTATGATGGGTCTGTACATAGTCCACACTTCAAGCCAAAGGGCTATTGTGTGAGGGGTGTGTTAAACAATATAAAACCATTCATTTGCCCTCACCCAATAGCTCAAGCTTCTGGGAGAGTTGGCTCTTGACAGTTACAATCAAACCCATGTTGTCGAAATCTTGAGACATGAAAAAATTTAAGAATAAACTAGTCTTTAGTTTCAGCCAGGTGTATATTCAATCATCACTGTCAGTAAAGGTCCATCAGTTACAGGCGGTCTGAATGGGCCAAGCACATGTAAATTATGGGAGTTGGTGTAATTTTCAAATCAATGGGGTAGCGGGTATAATTTTCCCAAAAGAAAAATGTGGTAACCTAATTGTATACGATCACACTTCACAATTACTAAATCTTAAACATTTTAAATGAGCAGCATCCATCCAGCTGATATTTAGTGAATTAAAAAAGAAACAGTTTACCTGTTCTACAACCATTGTACTAAGCTGTGCATCATTGGCCTGAAAGGAAGAAAAAAAGCAAAATAAAAACACTCAGAATTGACTACTCCTAAAATTCTATATAAAACAGTTGCAACACCAACGAGCAGTAAAAACTGAACACCAAACATTATCTAATAATTGTAAGCAGGGGCAAAACTGAAGTATTTTGGATGGGGTGGTAAATATACTTTCAGTCCCATGCACACTAATAAGTTTTAGGAGAGGGGGCTGAATTCCAATAATTACATATAGGCTAAGGCCACATATTGACCAGTGTTAGAAAAATCGAGCAGGTAATAAACAAAAGGGAGATACCACTTAAATTACATCAAAGTTCATATAAACCTAAGAAAAATGAATTATGATTGGAACTACTTTGCAAACAAGTTTAGAGACTTCATTCTCTCTAAAACACCATGACCATACCCCACAAAAAATTCACTAGAGTAAAAGTTGTTTCCCAGATAAGCTTACAACAATTACAATGCTTTGTTCGTCACAAATGGGAGTACAGTAACTGCCAAGAGAGAGAAATAGGAGAAAGAGAGAGAGAAATAGATTTGAAGAAACTGAATTTTATTAAACTGAACTTCTTGTACAAGATAAGAGCCACTGCTCTATTTATAGACAGAGGGAAACATCCTTAGCAAGCTAACTGTTTTTAGTTAGCTTGACTAATGACTTTCAACCTAAATGTAAATGTTAGCTTTACTAACAAGCTAAGACTACTATTAGCTGGATACAAAATAAGCTACGCTAATCTAATTACTATTTCCTAATAAGGTGAACAATTTGTCTTGACTTGACTCAAGCATTGATATATTATTATTGATTTTCAATTTGAGAGGGGATAAACAAAATGGGCACTACAAGAAAAGGCAATGCAATTGTCCATTCTGGAATTCCAAAGAATGAATTGAAGTACACCATTTTAATGAGCCTGGATAGATAGGGCAGTGAAAAAAAACATCAATAATACTAGAAAAACTGTCATTCCATCATGGTAGATAAAAAAAACTGACTCGAGAAGGGAACATCAACATGAAACGACCCTTTCCATTTTTTTTCTTTTCCACCAACTGAAACAAGCATGGAAACTGTTATGGTCCAAAGCCACAAAAAACTTTTGTGTAATATGCACAATTCTTTAGCTAGGCAACCCATAAAGATAAAGGGTGTGTTTGGCAAGGCAAAGCTCTCTCAGCACCTATTTTTCCATATACAAACTCGAACAGGAGATGTGTTGCTCAAAGAATAACCAAACTCCTTCAACTCATACCAACATGGATTATCAATAACTTTTAAGTATAATTTGAACACGAAATAAAGTAATACAAACAAAGAACAGAGAAATACTCATTCAAGCACATCCCTCTAGAGTGCTTGTTGAAATTATAGGATTTTAGATATGGAAGGAGAAAAAGGAATGCACAAAAGCGTAAATTGTATTGATAATATTGTGAATGGTGATATTATGATTATTTGATGCAAAAGATGTAACATTGACATTTGCTTATATTAATACTACACTACTAACTAAATAAGAAAACAAATCATAAAATATAAAATTCAGTAATCTCAATCCAAAGAGATCTTCTAAAATACCCTGAAGAAGTCTAAGATATATTTATCATAGTATGAGATGTTCTCAATATCTAATATTCTAGGTATTTTTATAATATAATTTAAGATATTATGAGATACATTTACACACGTCATTAAAACCACACCATAGCAACCAATTCAAACCTCAATGTAGCTTAAAAAATCTAATAATACTGAATTGCAATAACAATAATCATAAAAAAATGAACAAAATACCAAAACAATTAACCGAATCGGATTGAAAGCAATAATACCTGTTGGCGCGAAATGTAATCGGCCTTGATGGAGGAGATTGACTGAAGAAGCTCCGGAAGTGGTAAAAGCTTCGCGACTTCGCGAACTGCTGCTTCCTTCGCTTCCACACCGAGATCCTCGGCCATCATCTTTGCACACACACAAAAATAACACTACTAATCAACTACGATTTTGATCTGAGTTCTTGTATAGAGAATTCTATGCTGATTCTAATTTTCTTCAATTAAGCACAAACTTGAACGGTTTTTTGCGAAATTGAACACAACAGTGGTATCTACGAGGTGCGCGATTCGAGATTTGGAAATGAATGCTTAGAAGTTATAGAGAGAATAGAAAATTTCTAGAGAGAGAAAGAGAGTAGCGGTGGCAATGGAGTGGAGTGAGGAGGAGATAGGTGGCAGAGGGGAACGGAGATCGACGAGTGGTGCGTACTCGCCAGAAGCGCGAGAGGAATAAGGGGAAGGACGGGTAAAGCAATTGAGAAAAGCCTTGTATTTTTTGTGCACAATAATAACCAAAATGAAGATTTCTTTAACTAAATCGTTTGTATAAAATTCAATTGTATTATTAGGGTATATTTGGATCAACATAAGTATTTTTTACCCTCTTACTATATTATTAACCGTTTGTTTGTTTTTAGTTATTATTTATTTTTAAATAAAAGTAATATAAATATGAATGGTGAGTAATATGTTGAGTATGTATAAATATTTACATTGTCAATACATAAATGTAACAAACTCGTACTATTACACTTTTTTCTATACTTATGTATCATATCCGCTCATCAAATTCTTTATGATACTACTACTGAGTAATGTGTTGACCAACATTTCATTTTTACCGACTCACAATTTTGTTTTATGCAATTAGATATTCACTTTTTATATATTTTATTTTGTATAATTAAAAAATTATATTTAGTGCATTTTATAATATATTTTTTATGGAATATACTTTAAGTTCTATATTTTTATCAAAATGTCTAATTTAATGTGAGAGTCATAATTTCAATTTGCAATTAATATTTTGATGGTGAGTACCTATGATTACATGGTTTTTTTTTTGTAGAAATTAAGAAATGTTAAGGGCAAAATAGCAAAGTATAAATTACACCATGATAATAGTTACACTATATTTTGGTTTTAAATATACTAATGTGTCGCCATGCGCTTCGTTCTTCTGACCCGCATTCTTATATATTTTATTTTATATGATTATATCACGTTTTTTGTATTGAGTGTATATGATATCGTAATTTTCATGATAAAAAATATGAAAATGAAATAGAGTATTATTAAAAATTGCATTGGTGGTTTGATATTTTAGAGTATGTAACTTCCTCTAACTTCTATTAATATTTTTTATTACGTGAAGAAACATTGTAATTTTAGTTAATTAGAAATGCAAAATATGTAAAAGGAAATTTTACCATATATATAGTTATAAGAAGTTTTGATTTTATATATAACTAGCATGATGGCACACTTCGTGTCTGGCGATCTACATTTTTTACTTTTTGGTATCAAATATTTAAGTTTTATATATTTTATTTTGGTAAATTAGAATATACTTTATATTGTACTTTTTATTAGCTCACTTTATATTATATTTTTTGCCTTTATTTTAATGGTCAAATTAAGGTGAGAGTGTGGTTAATATATTGGTAATAGTTATATATGATTATATGGATTTTTGGTAGAAAATAAAACTGTTACGGGCAAAATAGTAAAATAATATTATGATGATAGTTATATCATGTTTTTCCTTTATATAGTACAGACTAGCATGCCGATCAACACTTCTTACCCTATCGACCTGCATTCTTATTTTTCTGATATGCATCATTTTTGTGTTACATTCTTTAAAAAATTAATTTAATAGAGACTAAAGATGTAAGAAAATTAACAAATATAGAATTGAAAAAGTAAAGATAAAAATAAGAAAATGTGTGGAGGAATAATGATGTATTTGTGAAAAATAATATTTAGAAGTTTATAATAGTTACTAATGGAGGAGTTACAAAATGATAATCTTGAAATGTGAAAATTTATATCATGACTTTATATATAATAAAGAAGTATAGATATAAATAACAGTAAAATCGAAAATCTTTCCAAAGTCACACATATCAAATGGTGATCATTTAAATCAGTATAGTTTTCATTTAAAATTATGAAAGTAATTTACTTTTTATCAAAAATGTTATTATGGAAAATAGAATACATAACTATTACATTTGTTTATACTTTTAAATATGATATGTACCACCAAGTCAATCATTTTATTTTAAAAAATAATAAAAATAAAAATACTTATAACATTCTTAATTAATTTTTCATATTAATGTTAATATAATATTTATTAGTGAATCATTGATTGAACTGTTATATCATAATATCAGTACCTAATCGATTTGGTAATTGGTATGATATAAATATTATTATTTTTTTGTTTGGTGAAATTAGAATATTAGACTATTAATTTATAATTAAAAAAATTGAAAATGTTTATACTTCAAAAAAACAATTATTTTATTCATGCATAATGATTGTAGAGACCAACCCCTTTTAGGATAAAAGATATTGAAGTAGATTTTGTGTCGATGGATAAACTTTTTCTCTTTAAAAACACAAAATCAAACTCTTTTTCTTGTACGCATAGGTTTTTAATAAAGACCAATTTGTTAAAAAAGTTAATTTTTGAAACACTAATATGATAATAAATTTGTCTATAATTATGTTAAGTTTGTTCCACCACATGATAGTTGAGGAATAAGTTAGTGACATTGTTATATGGTGACAAATGTATGCATGTTGTCGTCTTTGTCCTACTTAAAATTTGAAAAGTATCTACTGTTGGAGAAATTCCTTCTCCATCCGAAATCCATATAGTCAATGTGGAAGTCCTTATGACCATGACTTTGTTCCCACAACCGAATGTGTATGCCCATACATACACCCAAATGGAACATCCATGGTCCAGACCGAAGAAACCCCAAATGAGTTCATGGTGAAGAAGAAGAACATACCTTGTTGAGCCATTTCCGGAATCTCGAAGGTATGAGGGTGAGATGATCTTCCAGATGATAGAGCGCCGAATGGTTTTCCTTTAGTTCTCTCTAGAGGGGAATGAGAGAATACCTTAGTTTCTNTGTTGTTTTTGGTGTGTTAGAGGAGAGACCTTATCCTCATGCCTTATGAGCCTTATGGATGGGTGGATAGTGTTATCCTATCCTGGATAACACTATTCTCATCCTACCTTATTCTCCTCCACCTTTACACTTGAAAACCTGTTGCTCTACAAATGGGGACCATAACCCATAAAAGTAACCCCGAAGTGATTATTACTTTAGTTGCAATAATTCTGATTCAGTCCCTTCATCAAATCAGAAATTGCCTGAAGGTATCTACACTTATTATTATTTCATGACACATATGCCCTTAGCCACCAAATTAATTACTTAAGATCATTTTATATTTTGGCTAATTACATAATGGCCATAACACAATTATAGAATTATATTTGTGACCCATAAATTGTCAGAAATTCCAACATTTACTTGACATTAAGTATATGTTAGCAAGTTGAGTTTCGAATGATAAATAAAAAAAAAATATTTGAGAATCATCTTATAAGTATATTTTATAGTTATAAAGCTTTTCATTTTATTTCTTTTCATTCAACGGTCAACTCTGAAACGGGTCTAAACTTTCACTTTAATCACTAAATTAATGTTTATCAACGAATAAATTTCTACAATTAGTGGTAACCTAACTACCTTAGTAATTTCTCATCACATTCTGCCAAGAATAGAACTAAATTATAATTTATAGACATATTAATTCAATTAATAGATATAGGATATGAAATAAATTGAGACACAAACTATTCTAACTAAAATATGAATTTAGTATAAACATATTTCATGGATATATAAAAGACATTAACAAGTGATAGCTTAAAATAAAAATAAATAAACTATTTTAAACCTCATTTTTTAAAGGAAAATAAATACTTTTTTTAGATTTTATTTTTCGTTTATAGTTTTGGAACAAAAAATAAAATTACATATAATGTAAGGTCCTCTTAGATTCTTTGGACGACCAAAATGTCAATGATTTGATTCTTGAGAATGACACTTATTAAGATAGGCATTCACAAAACTCAAAAGAGATTAATTTCTTACACAATAGGTAAGAGATAATCTTAATAGTACCAAAAAAGTATCATATATATGTGAAGAGAACAATGTTACTTATTAAAATTTCAAAAATGTGAAATATTATTGAAATTTTATATATTTGAAAAGTTAAAAAATTATTTATTTAGTTATTTGAAATAAAGTTCATATTTTTGGAATCATTAATCATGTTATAAATATAGTGAAATAAGTTTGTGGCTAGTTTTATAGGTTGGTGCCCTAATGTGATGGTCTTATAGCCTACTAAATGACATATTGGGCATGATGATAGGTCGGTGATCGGTTTTGGTATCCTAATACGATTGCCTCATGACCTACTATAACGGCATTCTAAGTGTGTTGATAGCCACAAGCAGCCCACTAGGTCAACCACATAGCCAAGAATGACTACTAACCACCTATTAGCAATAATGGACCCCAAGGTTGCCCATGGGCCACCAAGGCCTCCCACAAGGCGACAAACACACCCACCATACATCCATCACGACCACGAGGCCATCTCAACAAGCCATAGACCATCTCAACAGGTCACCAGGTCATTTCATCCAAACACCGACCTACAAAACTGGCCATTGGGGTACAATGTTTAGAATTGAGCAATAGTGTAACTTAAAAGGGAAGACTTCGTGAATGGCATTTAGGAATTTTCATAGGCTCTAAAATTGTCATGGGCTATGACATAAGTATGTTGTGATTGATTAATAGAAAAGGAAGCCCATCCAAAATCAATATGAATAGAGGATGCAATTTCAAAATGGAGTATCATCTTATCGATTAATCGTATCATTACTTTAGCTTTGGCTTCTCTATATTTTTCTCTTAAATTGCCCCCTATGAATATTGACTTGAGCACCCAAATCTATTTTTAGATACACACACGAAGCATGCCAAGGTCGACTAACCACCATTTTAGCCTATTTCAGCCACTTGAAGGTCCTTTCAGCTGTACAATAACACTAACATATCAATCATACAATAACACTAACATATCAATCATACAATAACACTAACACATCATCTCTCCACTAAACATTGACGTCATATGTGGGGAACCAACCACATGGGTAACCATAAAAAAACAATCTCACCTCCACGAAGAGACAAAGACTAAGAGTCGAAACATGTTAGGTCAAGCCATGTTAAGGACCTTTACAATAAATAGACTAGGTTTAGGTTTCTCAAAAAACTTATTTAACCTAATCTATATAGGCTAGACATAAGTTTCTTAAAAACCTATTATGTCTAACATGTTGGCCTATATAGTTTTACCATATATTTATATTAATTATTTTATATAATTTATACATGAAATAAGTACAAAATATATAAATCATATATGTAATTTGACATTGGAAATTTGGGATGTTAGATTTGTCAGTTAAGGCTACTCTATTAACCTGTTTAAAGGTCGACCTATTAGGATATTTAAAGGTCTATTGACCTATTTAATTGTCTTAGATTATAATATACTTTTAAAGAGACTAATATGCTAGACTAGATTTTTAAACATGTCAAACTTAGGCTAAGAAAAAAACTTAAATAGACAAATAGGTCAGGCTTAGATTGAATTTTTTTTAAAAGATCGGACATGTTTAAGCCTAGGCCTGAGCTGACATGTTTTCACTCTTAATAGAGACCAATAACACCCATGCCAATGAGAACTATTATTGTATTATATACAAACTCCACTTCAACTATCTCCTCAAAGCCAACCAAGGCCATTCAATGTCAATGGGCACCACCAAATATCATCTTAAATGCCAAACACCCACCTATAAAGAATGGTTGACAAGGTTGCAGGGGCAAGAATGGTGGATCCAACACATGTCTAGACAGATAAAAGAGACATTATATATAGGAATTTCATCACCTCAATCAGACAAATGTTAAGTGTTCGAAATACATCCTCAATTTCCAGGTTTTACAAGGGAAGACTTTCCTATAAGGAATCCAAGAGTCGTTATAAACTTTTATAACCGTCATAAGCCTAGTATGTCTGAATGATGGACAAGATGAGAGGATGGCCTTAGTTGTGATATCATTAGACATTCCTTCACAACAAAGCAAGCTAATATTCTTCAATAGATAAAGGCGACAATTCCAAGGGTCTTTGTTGGGGATGTTTAAAATATGTTATTATATGAAGTCTCATATTGCCTAGCATTAGAATAGAGTAAAATATTAATATTATATATTGGACTTAGGTTCCTTGTTATAATGTGCACTAGATATAAACACCAAATAGAAACACCACATAGGCAGGTGGGCCCATGGGTGTGTTAGGGTTTGTAATCCTTATTCTCTAATAATATCTTGGCAGTCGTTCAGCACTCCTGGGGATGTAGGCACAATTGGCCAAACCCCGTCAACAAACTCTCTTGTTTATGCTCTTCTATTTATTCTTATGTCCTTTATTTGATTGATTGTGGCGAATGTTGCATAACGATCATTTTCGCTGCACTAACAATTAGTATTAGAGCCAATTTGTAGAAGGCTCTTAACTCATGCAATAGATAATGGCTAAAGAGGGTGGAGGCATTATGGCTAGACAAAGTGCATCAAAGGTATTGGGCAAGGATAAAATAGAGGAATTGAAGGACAAGGAAACATCACATAACTGCAGTGGGGGCGATGTATGTTGATCCATAATATCATAAGTTCATGTACTGGATTAGGATCAAGGTGGATATAGACACTCATGTGTTGAGTTTGACCCAGAGACATATGCTGAAAATATCTCTCTAGATGTTGAGATAATGTTCTCATTTGAGATGAGAAGTAGAATATCATAATGGCGTGTCTGGGACGTCATAGTGAAGGATGTTAATTGTTAGCAGATCCACAAAAGCATAGAGGCGCTGACTGACTTTGATGTAAGGTGTAACTTGTGCATTGGCTTTGATGCAAATTGTAACACGAGCATTGGTAGAGATGCATAGGTGTGACATGGGCATTGGCTTGGATGTAAGGATATGACACAGACATTAGTTAGCATTGACGCAAAGTGTGTGTTATGGGTATACTCCTTATTGTGGAGTATGATAGTTCTTTTGAATTAAGATTGTCGGAGTAGAAAATGGTGGTAATGGTTGAGGCTTTCCAAGGAAGTTCCAAGGTTCAGTTTGACTGAATATTGAAGAAGAAGATTCTTGGCTTTCCAAGGAAGTTCCAAGGTTCAGTTTCATAAGGAGCGAGATATTCGTCTATTTCAATCAAAGTGGAGATTGTTAGGGATGCTTGAAATATGTTATTATATGAAGTCCCATATTGCCTAACATTAGAATAGAGTATAATATCAATGTTATATATGACTCAGGTCCCTTGTTGTAATGTGCACCACATATAAGCACCAAATAGAAACACCCATGGGCAGGTGAGCTCGTAGGTGTGCTAAGGCTTGTAATCTTTATTCTCTAATAATATCTTGGTAGTCGGTCAGCGCTCCCGATGACGTAGGCGCAATTGGCCGAACCCCTCCATTACCAAATTCTCTTATTTCTTATCCTCTATTTATTCTTTGCCTTTATTTGATTGCTTGTGACCAATGTTGTGCAACGATCACTTCCGTTGCACCAATAATTGGTATGAGAGCCAGTTGGTAGATGGCTCTTAACACATGCGCTAGATAATGGCTAAAGAGGGTGAAGGCATGATGGCTAGACAAAGTGCATCAAAGGTACTGTGGAAGGATAAAACAGATGAATTGAAGGAGAAGGAAACATGGATGAACTATGGTGGGGCGATGTATGTTGATCCACAATCTCATAAGTTCATGTATTAGATTAGGATCAAGGTAGAGATAGGAACTCATGCGTTGAGTTTGACCAAGAGACAAGTGTTGACAATATCTCTCTAGATGTTGAGAGAATGTTCTCATTTGAGATGAAAAGTGGAATATCCTAATGACGTCTGTGGGACGTCATAGTGAAGGATGTTAATTGTTAGCAGATTCACAAAAGCACAAAGGCGCTGACTGACTTTGATGTAGGATGTAACTTGTACATTGGCTTTGATGCAAGTTGTAATACGAGCATTGGTAGAGATGCATGGTGTGACATGGACATTGGCTTGGATGCAAGGATGTCACACACATATTAGTTAGCATTGATGCAATGTGTGTGCTATGAGTATACTCCTTATGGTGGAGTATGGTAGTTCTTTTGAATTGGGATTGTCGGAGTAGACAATGGTGGTAGTGGTTGAGGCTTTCCAAGGAAGCTCCAAGGTTCAATTTGACTAAGTATTGAAGATGATAATTGTTGGTGAACTTTTGTGTAGATGTTCCAATATATCGAAATACTTCCTAGCAACAGGTGGCTAGGCGACATGTTCCATTTAATGGTGGTACGCGAAGCTGCACTACAAGTTTGCAGAGCTAGGCTCTTGGTAACATTGTCAAGGATACTCAGAAGGTCCATGCTGTAGGGAGACACTTAAAGAGAATTAGACATTGAGCAAGGTGAAGTCATATATTCGCTAAGGTGAAGATTCTTGTGTAGATTTTCTATGGAGCGATGTATACGTCTATTTCAATAAAGGTGAAGATTGTTAGGGATATTTGAAATATGTTATTATCTGAATCTCACATTGCCTAACATTAGAATATAGTACAATATCAATGTTATATATTGGACTCAAGTCCCTTGTTATAATGTGCACAAAATATAAGCACAAAATAGAAATACCGTATAGGCAGGTGAATCCATGATGTAAGAACATAATTGCAACTAAGAGGGGGGTGAATTAGTTGACTTAAAATTATAGTAACTTTTTCTGCAAAATGTAAGAGTTAATGTACAGCGGATAATATTGCAGAAAAATAAACAAGTATAAAGTAAAGAGGAAAGGGAAAGGAGAGTACACAAGTATTTTATACTGGTTCACCTTCTTGTCCACCGAAGGCTACGTCCAGTACTCTTGCAGCACAAGAGATTTTCCACTAAATATTAAGAGTTGTAATTAC
>NC_032019.1:31120432-31122099 GCF_001865875.1 Lupinus angustifolius | reverse complement strand
TGGAGTTAAGTGTCTGGAATAAATTTTGACAAAAAATACACTCTCCCAACTTTTCTCCCCCTTTTGACTTCATCAAAAAGTAGAAAAGTCAAGAGTCTGGCACAAAGATATATAGCATACATGATGTATAGCACAGTATATAAAAGATTAATGCAGTGCATAGGTAAGATATTTTAAATAAGATAAAACAAAAAACATAAATTTGTCCAACAACAAGAACAAACAACAAACAACAACCAAGAAAAAAAAAATTTGTCCGAGATT
Source organism: Lupinus angustifolius (assembly GCF_001865875.1). NCBI lineage: Eukaryota > Viridiplantae > Streptophyta > Magnoliopsida > Fabales > Fabaceae > Lupinus > Lupinus angustifolius. Next base: position 31,121,835 of record NC_032019.1, on the reverse strand, counting down.
AAAAAGCAAATACAACCAGAAAAATCCTAACAATAGGTATACTAAGATTCAGGCTCCGAGTTATCTTCATCAATATCCATGCCGTCCATCCTTGAGGAAAGGCAATGAAGTTCATATTGGATTTGTTGATTCTGAGAGTCGAGAGCATCCATCCGATTAGTGATGTAGCCTCAGAGAGAAACCAACTCATCCATAATCATTTGGTTTGAGGGCATGGCAGCAAATGAGGATGTTTGAGCTTGAAACTCAGATGGCTGTGGTTCAGAAGGATTAGAAGCGTCAGGTTCAGATGGTTCAGCATCAGTGGTCGGCTTGTCGGTTCTATGAATATAAGTGCGGGTTCTCAGGTATTTGGGAAAGCCCATTTTGTGGATTACATCTACATCAATGTGGCTTTCTCGAAGATTCAGAGGCGTCTTTGTTTCACCAGTCATAGAAACTCCGAAATGCTGAAGAATTTTGGTTATAAAGATAGCATATGGCAAAGGTAATAGGTTACTCAAAAACAAATTTTTAAAAATTTCAAACAGCAGCTTTGAGTAATCGATTACTCACTTTGGGTAATCGGTTATTGAAACACGCTGTTTCACCCTATAATCGGTTACTCTCCAGTGTAATCGATTACTTACCCCCTAAAAACTTATTTTTAGGCAAAATTAAGCTATAAAAAAATGATTTTGAACCCAAAAATTTAAGTTTTTAAACCCAAATAAATATACTTTAAGATCAAGTAGGCATGAGATAATATAAATGAAGCAAACATATAAGCATGTTAAGACAGGTAAGCTTCATCAAGAATGCCTAATTCAAGTCTAATTTTGTAAAACGGTTCTTTTGCCAAGGGCTTAGTGAAAATGTCTACAAGTTGGTTATGAGTATCAACAAATTCTATGGATACATCTTTCTTTTGAACATGGTCCCTTAGGAAGTGATGCCTTATACCTATGTGTTTGGTTCTAGAATGCATAATGGGATTCTTTGTACGGTTTATAGCACTAGTATTATCACATTTCAGCGGAGTGCAGCCTAAGTCTAAGCCATAATCTCGTAATTGTTGCTTAAGCCACAACACTTGGGCACAACAACTACCTGCTGCTATATATTCAGCCTCAACAGTGCTTAGCACAACACATGCTTGTTTCTTGCAAGACCAAGAAACTAAAGCATTGCCTAAAATGTGACAAGTACCACTTGTACTTTTCCTTTCTCATACCTCGATACTTTGATATTTCAATACTCTTTCCACTTTCATCGGTATCAATGTATGTGCTAGATCCCATATGAGTAGTTATTGGCTTGCAATCATCCATATCGAATCTTTTTAGTAAATCCTTGCAGTACTTGATCTGACTCACAAATATGCCATTATCTAGCTGTTTGATTTGTAGTCCAAGAAAGTAGTT
>NC_032019.1:31118509-31120332 GCF_001865875.1 Lupinus angustifolius | reverse complement strand
CGGATGAACTTGGCAAGTCGTCTTCATCACAAGATATTGCATCTCTTAAAGCATGATTATTTTCATCAAAAGTTACATGAACAGATTCTTCCATGGCCAGAGTTCTTTTATTAAAGACTCTGTATGTTTTACTCGTGAGAGAATAGCCAAGGAAAATCCCTTCATCAGATTTAGCATCAAACTTGCCCAAATTATCCTTACCATTGTTCAGAACAAAACATTTACAACAAAAAAACGTGTAGATGAGAAATGTTTGGTTTTCTACCTTTGAAGAGTTCATAGGGGGTTTTCTTAAGAATAGGTCTTATAAGAACTCGATTCGAAACATAACAAGCAGTGCTAACTGCATCAGCCCAAAAGTATTTTGGGAGGTTAGTTTCATTTAACATTGTTAGAACCAGTTCCTCTAAGGACCAATTCTTTCTCTCTACAACACTTTGAGGTGTTCTAGGAGCAGAAAAATTATGGTTGATCCCAAGATCATCACAGAATTCCTCAAAAGAGGAGTTTTGAAATTCTCCCCCATGATCACTTCTTATAGCAGCGATTGTTAGAGATTTTTCATTTTGAACTCTTTTAGCATAAATGCTAATGGCATTGAATGCCTCATTCTTATGTACTAAGAATAGAGTCCAAGTATATCTAGAAAAATCATCCACTATAATAAGAGCATAATAATTACCACCAATACTTTTTGTCCTTGGGGGACCAAATAAATCCATATGAAGTAATTGTAATGGTCTATCGAAAGAAACCATATGCTTAAAAAATAACAATATTACCTATATCAATGATTTTTCTTTGGATGTTCACTATATAGGTAGCAAGGCCTTTATTACTTGAATAAATGATAATTTTGAAAATCCACGTGCTATGTGCTTTGAACAGCCGTTGTCATGATAATACATTTATGCTCATGGCTTTCAAGCACTCCTGCAAAACAAATTAAAAAGATTTTCTAGGTACCCAATGTGATTTGGGTCCTGCGGGGTTAGCACTCTTTTCTATCCATTTGTATTGGCCAGATGACATACCATATTTTCTAATATGACAAGTGTTAGGTGTGTGACCAAATTTATCACAGTAAGAACAAGTGGGTAGATGTTTATGTGTCCAAGATTTTGTTTTAAAAATAGGATTAATATGGACATTTTCTTTATAAAATTTTATAGTGCTTCCCACGATTGTTTTTCCTAAGACATTCTCATTTTTAGCCACATGACTATTTGCATAGCCAAGACCTCTACGGTCTGTTGAATGTCTTTGGACTTTTATGATCTTTTCTAAATTGTGACTGCTCTTGTTGAGTTTATTAAGTTCAAGACTTAATGTTGAAATTTTAGTTTCAAGAGCAACACATTTTTGACATGAGGAAGAAGTGGGTTTTTCAATATCTTTCTTTAGAACTTTGTTATGGCTTTCCAAAATAAAAATTTCATTTTTCTGGAAAGCTTAACATATTCTTCATGTAAATCATTGAAAGCATTTTGTAGCTCATCATATGAAAAAGTATCATTTGGTTCAGAGTTACTAACCTCATACTCGTCATTTGAATTGTGTGAAGTCATCAATGAAATATGTAATTGCTCCTTAATTCTGAGTTCTGCATGTGAACCATCATCTTTATCTTCTTATATAACATTTGTTCTTCTAAGCTTCTTGTCATTCTTTCTTTTGAAAGTATGATGCTTTTGTAGGGCTGGACAAGCACATTTTAGATGATCTGGTTTTCTGCATATTGAGCATGTAGATTTTTGCTTTGATGTTGATGCTTCACTATTTGTTGTAGAGGTACTTCTTTGGCTTCATGTATCCTTTCTAGA